>NW_027260878.1:0-154997 GCF_045791955.1 Oncorhynchus clarkii lewisi
GGTCTGTGTGTGTGTGTGTGTCGGTCTGTGTGTGTGTGTGTCGGTTGTGTGTGTGTGTGTCGGTCTGTGTCTAGGTTGTGTGTGTGTGTGTGTAGTAGAGGTCGACCGATTTAATGGTTTTCATTACGCGAATGCAGTAGAAGCCAAGGTAAATTGCTAGCTAGCATTAAACTTATCTTATAAAAACAATCAATCATAATCACTAGTTATAACTACTCATCCAGTTTAGCAGGCAATGTTAACTAGGTGAAATTGTCATTTCTCTTGCGTTCATTGCACGCAGAGTCAGGGTATATGCAACAGTTTGGGCTGCCTGGCTCATTGCAAACTTATTTGCCAGAATTTTACGTAATTATGACATACATTGAAAGTTTTGCAATGTAACAAGAATATTTAGACTTAGGGATGCCACCCGTTAGATAAAATACCGAACGGTTCGGTATTTCACTGAAATAATAAACGTTTTGTTTTCGAAATGATAGTTTCCGGATTTGATCATATTAATGACTAAAGGCTCGTATTTCTGTGTTATGTTATAATTAAGTCTGATTTGATAGAGCAGTCTGACTGAGCAGCAGCAGGCCCGTAATCATTAATTCAAACAGCACATTGGTGCTTTTTGCCAGCAGCTCTTCGCAAGCACAGTGCTGTTTATGACTTCGAGCCTATCAGCCTAATGGCTGGTGTAACCAATGTGAAAGGGCTAGCTAGTTAGCTGGGTGTGCGCTAATACTGTTTCAAACGTCACTCGCTTTTAGATTTGGAGTAGTTATTCCCCTTGCGCTGCAAGGGCCGCGGCTTTTGTGGAGCAATGGGTAACGATGCTTCGAGTGTGGCTGTTGTCGATGTGTTCCTGGTTCGAGCCCAAGTAGGGGAGAGGAGAGGGATGGAAGCTATACTGTTACACTGGCAATACTAAAGTGCCTTTAAGAACATCCAATAGTGAAAGGTATATGAAATACAAATGGTATAGAGAGAAATGGTCCTATAAATACTATATTAACTACAACCTAAAACCTCTTACCTTGGAATATTGAAGTCTCATGTTAAAAGGAACCACCAACTTTCATATGTTCTCATGTTCTGAGCAAAGAACTTAAACGTTAGCTTTTTTACATGGCACACATTTTTACATGGCACATATTACTTTCTTCTCCATCACTTTGTTTTTGCATTATTTAAACCAAATTGAACATGTTTCATAATTTATTTGAGGCTAAATTTATTTTATTGATTTACTATAAGTTAAAATTAGTGTTAATTCAGTATTGTTGTAATTGTCATTATTACAAATAAAAAAATTGGCCGATTTTAATCGGTATCGGCTTTTTTGGTCCTCCAATAATCGGTGTCGGTATCGGCGTTGAAAAATCATAATCTGTCGACCTCTAGTGTGTGGGTTGTGTAGGTGTGGGTTGTGTGTGTGGGTTGTGTTGTGTAGGTGTGGGTTGTGTGTGTGTAGGTGTGGGTTGTGTGTGTGTAGGTGTGGGTTGTGTGTGTGTAGGTTGTGTGTGTAGGTGTGGGTTGTGTGTGTAGGTTGTGTGTGTAGGTTGTGTGTGTGTCTAGCTTGTGTGTGTCGGTCTGTGTAGGTTGTCTGTGTAGGGCAGTTGTGTGTGTCGGTTGTGTAGGTCGTGTGTGTGTGTGCCCTGTTGTGGTGTTCGTCAGTACTAAATGTGACTTTCAGTAAGGGCGTGTTTGTGCATTGTGCAAAGGCAGGACTGTCGTCCGTTCTGTTCCTGGACTATATTTGGACATTTGGTAACTTTTGACAGCCACGCTAACAGTCAGGCAGGCTGATGGTAAACTGACCTAAGCCTTTATCTCACTCTGACTGCCGTTTTGACTATCTGTGAATTGGATACTATTCTGTTCTGTGGGGACTTTCCCTTCATTTTAATGTTGACAGCAACAATTCGATTTTGACACTGCCGTCTTATTTTTTTTTGCAAAGCAATGCTTCTGCCCGGTTGGAGTATGCCAGGTATAGAAGGTGTTTGTAGTGTAGAAATCGTTTGATGGTAATGTGTTTTTTCCTTTGGACAGTTTCTTGTCAAACGAGCACAACAGACAAATCATGACTGAAAGTTACTGAGAGAACAGGTGTAGAAACCACGCCTTCTAAACTAAATTTTTCTCCCATTAGACCTGGTGTCGCTGTTCGACCTGGAGAATGACCTCCCAGACGAGCTGATCCCAAATGGGGACCTGGGTGGCCTGATGGGCATGCCCTCCAACGGTGCCCCTGGCGGTGGGGGAGGAGTGCCTGGAGGAGGTCCCCGGGGCCTGGGCTCCATGGTCCCTGACGCTGCCGCCAAACACAAGCAGCTGTCTGAGCTCCTGAGAGCGGGCGGTGCTGGGTCCGGTGGCATGGGCCCCATGATGGGGAAAGTCCCCATGGGCCAGGGCTCGCCCAACCAAGCCCAGAAAGGAAGCCCCGCCAGCGGACAACAAGGCAACGGCTCCATGGTGGGCTTCAACCAGGCCATGATGAACAGCCATGGACACGGGATGCCGGGCCAGGTGATGAACGGGGCCCTGGGGCCGGCAGGACGGGGCAGGCTGGGGCTGCAGCAGTACCAGGTCCAGGCCATGCAGGGTGCTGGGGGGGGCGTGGGGCCGGGAGGCAGCAGTGTGCTGGCTGAGACTCTGGCTCAGGGAGGAGGGCAGATGGGAGCTCACAACGCCATGAACGCCCAGCAGGCTAGCAACATGAATAAGGTGAGTGTTGGTGCATGTACTGTCTGTTTACTGTCTGGCTTCACTCGGGACCGAGGGTTTTGACTAGTCTGGTCAGGAAAACTCATTGTCTGGCTTCACTCGGGACCGAGGGTTTTGACTAGTCTGGTCAGGAAAACTCATTGTCTGGCTTCACTCGGGACCGAGGGTTTTGACTAGTCTGGTCAGGAAAACTCATTGTCTGGCTTCACTCGGGACCGAGGGTTTTGACTAGTCTGGTCAGGAAAACTCATTGCCATGGCCTATGATTTGTGATTGTAAAACTGGAGTAAATACATTGGTCATTTATATATACAGCACCTGTCAAGTTTGGACACATTTACTCACTCAAGGGTTTTTCTTTATTTTTACTATAGAATAATAATGAAGACATCAAAACTATGAAATAACACATATGGAATCATCTAGTAAACAAGAAAGTGTTAAACAAATCAAAATATACTTAATATTTGAGATTCTTCAAAGTAGCCACCCTTTGCCTTGACAGCTTTTGCACACTCTTGGCATTCTCTCAACCAGCTTCACCTGGAATGTTTTTTCAACAGTCTTGAAGGAGTTCCCACTTATGCTGAGCACTTGTTGGCTGCTTTTCTTTCACTCTGCGTTCCAACTCATCCCAAACCATCTCAATTGTTGTTTAGGTCGGGTGATTGTGGAGGCTAGGTCATCTGATGCAGCACGCCATCACTTCTTTTTGGTCAAATAGCCCTTACAAGGCCTGGAGGTGTGTTTGGTCATTGTCCTGTTGAAAAACAAATGATAGTCCCACTAAGCGCAAACCAGATGCGATGGCGTATCGCTGCATCTCACAAAGACACGGCTATTGGGACCAAAAATTGGACTCATCAGACCAAAGGACATATTTCCACCGGTGTAATGTTCATTGCTTGTGTTTCTTGGCCCAAGCAAGTCCCCTTTTCTTATTGGTGTCCGTTAGTAGTGGTTTCTTTGCAGCAACTCGACCATGAAGGCCTGATTCATGCAGTCTCCTCTGAACAGTTGTTAAGATGTCTGTTACTTTAACTCTGAAGCATTTATTTGGGCTGCAATTTCTGAGGCTGGTAACTCAAATTAATTTATCCTCTGCTGCAGAGAATTCTGCATCGTCCTTTCCTGTGGCGGTCCTCATGAGAGCCAGTTTCATCATTGCGCTTGATGGTTTTTGCGACTGCACTTGAAGAAGCTTTCAAAGTTCTTAATTTTCTGTCTGAAAGTAATGATAGACTGCCATTTCTCTTTGCTTATTTGAGCTGTATTTGCCATAATATGGGCTATCTTCTGTATACCACTCCCACCATGTCACAACAACCGATTGGCTCAAACATGAACTTTTAACAAGGCAAATCTGTTAATTGAAATGCATTCCAAGTGACTACCTCATGAAGCTGGCTGACAGAGTGCCAAGTATGTGCAAAGCTGTCATCAAGGCAAAGGGTGGCTACTTAGAATAATCTCAAATATAAAACAATTTTTGGTTACTACAGGATTTCATAGTTTTGATGTCTTCACTATTATTCTACAATGTAGGAAATGGTACAAATAAAGAAAAGTTGTCAACTTTTGACTGGTACTGTATATTTACCTTTTATTTCATTATATTCATCCAGGCTTGACACAGATGGGAGTGGGAAATGATGTCCTTGCTTTACTGTGTCCCACAGTCTTCCCGTGCTCTGGGAGCAACGCTTTGTAATGGCTTGTTCATGGCATCATGGCTGTCTGTTTCATGCGTGCTTTGCATCAGTACATCTGTCTGTCCAGATAGGAAGCTTGTTGGTTTGGTGACAGAATCGTTGGTACAGCTCTGGTATCCCAGCTCATATCACTGTTGAGCTATGAGATTCAAAGTCATGTCTCTGTTTGGAACAGGGATTTCCTGCTCAGTGTGAGTGTGCATTGTTCTTGTACCGATTGAGCGCTATAATCCCTGTTGGTCAGTACATGTACACATGCATCTGTTGGGTCTCTCTCTCTGATGCATCCTTGTCTCCCACCCACCATATGCACATCCATCTGTAATCTTACCCTGGGATTTTTGGAGGAACAGGACACCCAGCTGGGGTGTTGAATACATCCCTCCAGGACAGAAGAAATGACCTTTCATAGCATGTTAGGAGCACAGGCTGACCTCCGAATAGTCTTTTCCAATAACAGGATTTTTCCTATAGCTACTGTAGTCAGAGGTCTCCATAGCGGATCAATGCTAACATTATCTACTGGATTCCCTTGCTTGGCTTAGCTGGTTGGAGCAACTGGAGTCAGCCTGCTGTCTGCTCTGAGGTCGGTGTATAGGTGTTCCCCCGCCTGTCTCGCTTGTAGGTAAGGCTGAGGCTAAAGCATGGAGAGTTAGGCCCATATATTTAATTTGAATGCTATGGTTAGGCCTGTAACTTGATTCTAGCTTGGTATTTCATTAATATCCCATAGACTTAGGCCTACTATTTACCTGCTTCGAGTTGTTTTGGAATGTGGATATAGGTGGGTGAAGGGAGATTGTTTGTAATGATGACAAGTCTGAGAAAGCATAGTAGTGTTTAGAGAAAGACAAGCTTTATCTGTTGATTTGTGAAAAGTGCGTAGTAGTTGTGTGGTAGTGCTAGTTTCAGGGATGTCTACGGATTTTCTCTGCTACTGTTGTGGTTTGACAGGAAACTACGGGGAAACCAGCTTGCTAGTTCATACAGACTCGACACATGCAGGCTGTCACCACATAAAACAAACCCCCGGGCTCGCTGACACACGTGACTGTCTGGCATTGCTTTCTTACACAGTACTGACAGGGAGTAACATCATGTCTCCAGTTCTCTGCGAATGTTCCATAGTTAGGCAACAGTAGCAGGGTCAACCCTGGGTGTATCTTCACCATCTAACCTACTGCCAGGAGAAAGAGGGATTTCAAGCCGTGGAGGATAGTGTGTACATGCCATGGTACGTTGGTTAGGCTGTGGTTGCTAGATAAAAGAGCTGGCTCTGGCAGTATTGACATTGCACAGCTGCCACAAGACTAACGCATGCTGCTGAAGTGTGGCAGACACCAGAGTGTCAGTCCTGCGTTCTTAGTATCTGTCTGAATCAGAAGCAGGTTAGGGGTCAATTCCATTCATTCACACAGTAGACCAAACAAAAATCCTCATTCCAAATGTTTCTAATTGAAGAGAAAAGTAATTTCAGTGTAAATACAGCACCCCTGCTAGCTAGAGTACACCTACTGTTGCCATTCACAGAGATGTGGTGGTCTGTGAGAATCAGTAGGACGGTTCAGTAGGCACAACAACATGAGACAACTTCTAGTAAAAAGAGGGGGAAGGGAAGTGCTGCTAAGGTACACAATAGTAGATTTTGGAAGACAGAAGGTTCTCTTTGGTTAACATCTTAGAGCTACCCCCCTACTTTTTTCAATTTCCGCCTGAAGACATACCCAAATCTAACTGCCTGTAGCTCAGGCACAGAACCAAGGATATGCATATTCTTGATTTCATTTGAAAGAGAACACTCTGAAGTTTGTGTAAATGTGAATTGAATGTAGGAGAATATCACACAATAGATCTGGTTTAGATAATACAATGGAAAAACCATACATTTTTTTTCATTTTTATTGTTGTATCATCTTTAAAATGAACAAGACAAAACAAACAGTCAGATAGGATGATGGGGACAATTTCAGTGAAAAATATAAGAGGGCAACAGTACTTGTGCAAAGTTTCAGACTGATAACTTCCAAAATGAGTGTGCTACATGACATTTATCATGAAGTTACCCAGGTGTCCCACACAAGTAGCCCAAATGTACCCAAGTGGCCAAATTGGTGAAGTTATACATTTTTGAATGGAATAACTATATTCAAAATACCAAAATATTTGGAAGACCCTCAGTCCTCTACACAATATTGTGCTGCTGATGCCAGGTGCCACAGCAGTCTCTTTCTGCTGTAAAGCAGAGGGTCACCAAGCTCGTGGTGCAGGTGATGGGGAACTTCATTTTGCAAAGAACACAGCGACGCCTCCATGCTGTGCCCTTTTGGCCCTGAGGCACATCCATGCCTGCAGAAATACATTTAGGCAGATGAACACCACTTGTGGCAGGAGCTGGATGAACCAGCTTCAGTGGGGGATGGACACCTTGGCACTGGGGGCTCCCATTCGGAGTCGGTGTCACTGTGAAAGAAAATGTTCAGTTAGAATAGTTTCACATATGAGCCCTGTATCAACAGGTATAATAAACAGAAATATATAAAGTGGTTGAAGGTTGAAGTGCATAAGGTTGAATATATTATGACCTGCTAGATCTGTCTTTTATATTATGACATTTCAGCTAGATCTACTGTCTCTATTATATTATGATAGACCAGCTAGATCTGTCTTTATTATATTACAACAGACCAGCTGTATCTACTGTCTTCATTTCACTTTGGCCATTGTTGTGGGCCTGCCCTCCCCTCAACAGCCTCAAATAGGCTATTTAATTTCACAAATAATATTTTATATTATTCATTTCAAACAACGGCATTGGCATGAGAAACTTACCAGTCCAAAACGATGTCCTCTCCGTTAAAAAAATATTCCTCCATTTGGGAATCGCTAAATTAATCGTCCTACAACAATCTGTCTCATTTTCCCGATCAATTTCTTCTAAAATTGTGTGTACATCTGTACTCCGATTTAGCTTTCCCTGACTTAGTCGCCATACTGATTGAGATATAAACAGCTGAAGACGCGCTTTACCAAAACAATGTTGTGCGTAACATGCGTTGCTCCTTCCGGTATGAAACTTTAATGGCGAATGACCCTCTTTACGCCAGAGTTTACTACATGGGTTGGTCTTCCAACACATAAACATTACATATTGCCGTTTACCTCAGCTCATTGGCTATCTACCCAGCTAGATTTCAAGATGATCAGTGGTCATTGGGTTAAAATACAGTCAATCAACGAAAGAGCGGTCATATCATTGGTGCACAATGATGTCATTACTTGTTACTTGTTACCGTTACTCGGTTTCTTTCACTCAATACGTCCCGCGAAATGACCCATCAGGTTTGGTTGTGTTACAAAAAAACCAGTTGATTGCAATGAAACCAAACATGACTGGAAAAGTCATGTTTCGTTTGTGTATTTACATCGAATGTGTCGTCGAAAATGGAATGAGACGGAATTCACGACACAAGCGGTTCACAAAATGTTTCCTGTTAGGCTATAAAAATGTATTTGATCAAATAAAAGACCATTCATTGTGTAACATTGAGCATTGGGATTGCAAACAGAGGAAGATGGTCAAAGGTAAACTATTTATTTTAATGCAGTTTGTGATTATGTTACGCCTGTGCTGGTTGAAATAGTTGTTTTTTATGGGGCTCTATCCTCAGATAATCACATTGTATTCTTTTGCAGTAAATCATTTTTTAAATCTGACAACGCAGTTGGATTAGCAAGATTCTAGGCTTTCGACCCATGTGAGACACTTTTATTTTCATTAATGTTTAACCTGTTGGATCTCTAGGGGCGCTATGGTAATGAGCTTAGGTCTGTAAATAGAATCCCGGATCCGGGTTTGGTCGACCCAACAGGTTAATATGACTATTTTTGTAGCGATCACCGTATGTTGTCGAATTTAATCCCGCTAACGGGTTCGGTGCGCAGAGAGGTTAAAGGGGTACATTGGTCATCAAAAAACGAGGAGGACCAAGGCACTTCATATAATGAATTAAAATGCCTATCTGTATGGCATGTTCAATGGAACATTAATAACTCTGATTCATTTCCTCTGCATGGTCTTCCTCAGGGAGTACAAAGAAATGATAATATCCTCTTTTGAACAGCTTTTCCTGTCAGCTCTGATTTGAAGGGGAGTGGTTACAGAATTTATTGGACAACATCTAGTAAGCGTTACTATACACATTAAAAAGTGAAATACTGTACATATGTTATCAACAAATTCAACTCCAAGCAAGAAGCATCAGAACGCCTAGAAAGGTAGTTCTAACCTTTAAATGTGACTGGGCAAAGTGTCAAGAATAGGAGAGCTGTCTATTCCATAGTACACTGGAACACAGCAAACATGGAAAACAGTCTAAACATAGCTGAGGGCAATAGAGCAAAATGTCCACTAGATGACAGAAAATGGACCTCTCACAACCCTACAGGAAAGGTGAGAAATCCATATCTTCATTTAAACCAGGGTATTTAGTGGCATGTAATTTGTAAATTCATTTCTTCATTTAAACCAGGGTACTTAGTGGCATGTAATTTATAAATCCATATCATTTAAACCAGGGTACTTAGTGGCATGTCATTTATAAATCCATATCATTTAAACCAGGGTATTTAGTGGCATGTAATTTGTAAATTCATATCTTCATTTAAACCAGGGTACTTAGTGGCATGTAATTTGTAAATCCATATCATTTAAACCAGGGTACTTAGTGGCATGTAATTTGTAAACCCATATCTTCATTTAAACCAGGGTACTTAGTGGCCTGTAGTTTGTAAATCCCAAAACTTTCCCTTTGGTTTAGCTGTTTAAGACGGTCCCCTTTACTAATTGAGGCTGGAACATGATCAATACCCATAGCTTGTAGGGAGGCAGGGTTGCCATGGTGTAAGGACTTGTAGTGCCTTGCCATGGGGTCGTCTTCATTGCCAACCCGTATGGCGTACTTGTGTTCCGCTAAGTGGTCTTGAAGGCGTCTCTTTGTCCATCCAATGTAGAACACCTTGCACTGTGGACATTCCAATCTGTAGATGACATGAGTGGTTTTACAGTTAATGAAGTACTTGACGTAATAATCCATTTTAGAAGCTGTCAACAGAAGACTTTTCCTGTGCGATAGTTCTGCAATGGTGGCACTGGTTGCACGTAAAAGAGCCTTTGGGTTTGTGGTCTGGCCATGAGACAGCTATTTGAAACAGAGACAACCACAGCCTGGTATACTCTCAGGTCTGTCGTTGTTTCCGTTAGCTACAGTACTGCTACCAATGCCATTCAAAGAAATTCAAGCGGTTTGGCATAGGGCATGTGAACTCTCTCATTCTCTATTTTGTTTTCTTTCTCATTCATTCTCAGTGAGTCCTCTTTCTCTCTCGCTGTCCCTCTAACATTCTCTTCCTCTCTCTAGTTTACCTTCATTCTTTTTCTTTCTCCTTATTTTCTTCTTTCTCTTCCAATTTTGTGTGTGTGTGCTGGTCCTCCCGGCCCCTTGGCTCATAATGGAGCTGTAAATCATGTTAAGGTGTGTGTGTGTGGAAGGAGAGAAAGGAGGAGGAGCGAGGGATGGAGAGAGGGAACGCGGCTATTTCAGAGGCCGTCTCCACATCTGTCTGGGGTGTGTTTTGAATGTATTACTTTTTAGTGCATGTTCGCTCTAGTTAGAAGTTGGGAGTTGATTCCCCTGCGCTGTTGTGTGTGTTTTATGCTTGGGTGGTATACTGTATACTGGAGTATTTTGAAATGCCAACTGTATAATCTTCAGTACCGGTATGATAAAAAGAGTGTGTGTTGGGGCGTCCTAAAGCTGTTGTGACTATGGAAGATGTGCTAAATAACAGCTCAGGTAGGAAGGAGTGTGTGTGTCAGAGCTAGGGAGGGTCTAGAGTTGGCCTGCGTGTAAAAAGTTCAAGCTTGAAGTGTGTTAGCCAGTCAGTAAGCGTGTGCGTGCCTGTGCTAGCCCAGGCGCGTGAGACCGTTTGTTTGTGGGAGACTAAAGTGAACGTGAGGCAGAGCGGAACTCGGCGTTTCAGAGCTCCACTGTATGTAGGGGGTGGGGCAGACTAGAGCTCAGCTGTTGAGCGTGGCTACAATGCTGCTGGTCTCTGGCTCTTTCATCTGTCTGCTGGAGCGCTGACAACGGCGGGAGAGCCTCCTCGCCACTAAGCACAGTGGAGCACAGTAGAGGAGCATGCTGCTAGAGCAGAGCAGGCAGGGCTGTGTACACATGCACACCAGGAGAGGGATGGACTAGAAATGGGGATTAGGTCATTATGCTCGATTGCTAGTCATCCAACATACTGAAGTGGCAATCAGCAGTTGAAACGATAACAAATGATCTCCTCGCCCCTGTTTCGGTAAAAATCTGAGGGATTGGGCTGGGGAAATGTAATCATTCTCTAATTCAAAGACAGAGCTTTGCTTTGCTTTGGATGCAAGGACTCGCTTTGATATCAAAAGTATAGTTTTAACCATGATTTGCGGCTAAACAGTGTTTGTTTACATTTAATTTGTTTACAAACATTGGGGTAAAACAAGCTTATATTTTGGGTTCTGATGGGGTACGACATTGTAAGCTAGTGAAGTATTTATTGGGTACATATCATAAAGTCCAAAAATGGATGAGGTAACTGCTGATTGACACTTGAAGACCTGAGCTATACACTGACAAAACATTAGGAACGCCTGCTCTTTCCATGACATAGACTGACCAGGTGAATCCATGACATAGACTGACCAGGGGAATCCATGACATAGACTGACCAGGTGAATCCAT
Organism: Oncorhynchus clarkii lewisi; assembly: GCF_045791955.1. Taxonomy (NCBI): domain Eukaryota; kingdom Metazoa; phylum Chordata; class Actinopteri; order Salmoniformes; family Salmonidae; genus Oncorhynchus; species Oncorhynchus clarkii. Next base: position 11,213 of record NW_027260878.1, read on the forward strand.
GACATAGACTGACCAGGGGAATCCATGACACAGACTGACCAGGGGAATCCATGACACAGACTGACCAGGGGAATCCATGACACAGACTGACCAGGGGAATCCATGACACAGACTGACCAGGGGAATCCATGACACAGACTGACCAGGGGAATCCATGACACAGACTGACCAGGGGAATCCATGACACAGACTGACCAGGGGAATCCATGACACAGACTGACCAGGGGAATCCATGACACAGACTGACCAGGGGAATCCATGACACAGACTGACCAGGGGAATCCATGACACAGACTGACCAGGTGAATCCATGACACAGACTGACCAGGGGAATCCATGACACAGACTGACCAGGGGAATCCATGACACAGACTGACCAGGGGAATCCATGACACAGACTGAGCAGGGGAATCCATGACACAGACTGACCAGGGGAATCCATGACACAGACTGACCAGGGGAATCCATGACACAGACTGACCAGGGGAATCCATGACACAGACTGACCAGGGGAATCCATGACACAGACTGACCAGGGGAATCCATGACACAGACTGACCAGGGGAATCCATGACACAGACTGACCAGGGGAATCCATGACACAGACTGACCAGGGGAATCCATGACACAGACTGACCAGGGGAATCCATGACACAGACTGACCAGGGGAATCCATGACACAGACTGACCAGGGGAATCCATGACACAGACTGACCAGGGGAATCCATGACACAGACTGACCAGGGGAATCCACGACACAGACTGACCAGGGGAATCCACGACACAGACTGACCAGGGGAATCCTGACGACACAGACTGACCAGGGGAATCCACGACACAGACTGACCAGGGGAATCCACGACACAGACTGACCAGGGGAATCCACGACACAGACTGACCAGGGGAATCCACGACACAGACTGACCAGGGGAATCCACGACACAGACTGACCAGGGGAATCCACGACACAGACTGACCAGGGGAATCCACGACACAGACTGACCAGGGGAATCCATGACACAGACTGACCAGGGGAATCCATGACACAGACTGACCAGGGGAATCCATGACACAGACTGACCAGGTGAATCCATGACACAGACTGACCAGGTGAATCCATGACACAGACTGACCAGGTGAATCCATGACACAGACTGACCAGGGGAATCCATGACACAGACTGACCAGGGGAATCCATGACACAGACTGACCAGGGGAATCCATGACACAGACTGACCAGGGGAATCCATGACACAGACTGACCAGGGGAATCCATGACACAGACTGACCAGGTGAATCCATGACATAGACTGACCAGGTGAATCCATGTGAAAGCTATGATCCTTTATTGATGTCACTTGTTAAATCCACTTCAATCAGTGTAGATGAAGGGGAGGAGACAGGTTAAAGAAGGATTTTTAAGCCTTAAGACAATTGAGACATGGATTGTGTATGTGTGTCATTCAGAGGGTGAATGGGGAATACAAATGATGTACAGTCCATGCGTAAAGTATTCAACCCCCTTTCCCTTTTCCACATGTTGTTACGTTACAGCCTTATTCTAAAATGGATTCAATAAATGTTTTTCTTCATCAATCTACACACAATACCCCATGACAATGTGAAAAAAGTTTTTCAAAATTGTAGAAAATGTATTTTTATTTACATAAGTATTCAGACCCTTTGCTAATAGACTTGAAATTGAGCTCAGGTGCATCCTGTTTCCTTTGATCATCCTTGAGATGTTTCTACAACTTGGTTGGAGGCCGCCTGTGGTAAATTTAAATGATTGGACATGATTTGGAAAGGCAAATACCTGTCTATATAAGGTCCCACAGTTGACAGTGCATGTCAGAGCATAAACCAAGTAATGCTGTTGAAGGAATTGTCCGTAGAGCTCTGACAGGATTGTGTCGAGGCACAGATCTGGGGAAGGGTACCCAAAAAATTCAGTGGCCTCCGTCATTCTTGAATGGAAGAAGTTTGGAACCACCAAGACTCTTCCGAGATCTGGTCGCCTGGCCAAACTGAGCGATTGGGGGAGAAGGGCCTTGGTCAGGGAGGTGACCAAGAACCCAATGTTCTCTCTGACAGCGCTCCAGAGTTTCTCTGTGGAGATGGGAGAACCTTCCAGAAGGGCAACCATCTCTGCAGGACTCCACCACTCCATCAGGCCTTTATGGTAGAGTGGCCAAACGGAAGCCACTCTTCAGTAAAAGGCACATAACAGCCCACTTGGAGTTTGCCAAAAGACACCTACGGGACTCTCAGAACATGAGAAACAAGATTCTCTGGTCTGATGAAACCAAGTTTGAACTCTTTGGCCTGAATGCCAAGCCCGGGGTCTGGAGGAAACCGGGCACCATCCCTACAGTGAAGCATGTTGGTGGCAGCATCACGCTGTGGGGATGTTTTTCAGCGGCAGGGACTGGGAGACTAGTCAGGATTGAGGAAAAGATGAATGGAACAAAGTACAGCGAGATCCTTGATGAAACCTGCTCCAGAGAGCTCAGGACCTCAGACTGGGTCGAAGTTCACCTTCCAACAGGAAGGTTCACCTTCCAACGACTCTAAGCACACACCCAAGACAACGCAGGAGTGGCTTTGGGACAGTCTCTTAATGTCCTTGAGTGGCCTGGACTTGAACCCGGTCGATCATCTGTGAAAATATATGTAGCGCAACGCTCCCCATCCAACCTGACGAGCTTGAGATGATCTGCGGAGAATGGGAGAAACTCCCCAAATACAGGTGTGCCAAGTTTGTAGTGTTTTACCCAAGAAGACGCAAAGGCTGTAATCGCTGACAAAGGTGCTTCAACAAAGTACGGAGTAAAGGGTCTGAATACTTTTGTAAATGTGATCTTTCAATCTAAACCTGTTTTTGCTTTGTCATTTTGGGGTATCGTGTGCAGATTGATGTGGGGGGAAAAACAAGTCTATCCATTTTAGTATAAGGATGTAACATAACACAATTAATACTTTCCGAATGCACTGTAAAGGCCTTTGAATGAGGTGTGGCAGTAGGTGCCAGGCGCACCGGTTTGTGTCAAGAACTGCAACGCTGCTGTGTTTTTCACGCTCAACAGTTTCCCGTGTGTATCAACAATGGTCTACCACCCAAAAGACATCCAGCCAACTTGACACAACAGGGGCCAGCATCCCTGTGGAACGCTTTCGACACCTTAGAGGCCTTAGCCTGAATTTGTCAGGGCATGTGGAGGGCAAATGGGGTTGCAACTCAATATTAGGAAGGTGTTTCTAAGGTTTGGTATACTCATTGTAGATGTCATAATTGCATGTTTTCAACCTTATTGGTCATATTGGAAGATCAAAATTAGTGTTTTTTTATTTATTCTAAAGAGATTGTAGCCGCGCACCTAACTATTCTGTCCATGCCTGCAGCAGATCTTGCACCACCCATTGTCTCTGAAATAGTGTTTTTTATGTGTTCAACTCACATTGAAAAGCTAGTCAATGAAGTTTAATGATGGTAGATGGATAGATAAATGGATGGGATTTGGCAGCCACTCATGGGGAAATGTTTCTTTCATACCTCTGTTTCCTTATTTGCCTGATTTTGGGGTTGGCAGTTATAACGATGGGGGGGACAAAGACCTGTTGAAATAAGTCACACTGCATCTGACCGCTCTCTCCTATTTTCATCCATTTCAATGAGCTCGTCCACAAGATCCGACATGTGTAATCATCTACAAGTAACTTGTAAGACATATATTCATATCTATACCTAGCCTGTGTTAGGTTTAGGTGCTCCCTTGTTTACTATCACATGTTGTGGTTGAGAGATGGCGTGATTTGGGGAGGCCTTGTAACAGGGGCCACTTCCTCTTATCTCAACCACGGAGAGACAGATGTCAACCGGCAGACCCACCATTGCATGTCATTCTCCCCTTCTAGACAATCCCCATGGAATCAGTGCTAAAACACCAGGCTCTTTGGTATTGTGTGCAGTAGGGAAACCTGTGGCTGGGCTTTGCAGTGTTGGGGCCCAATTTCATTTGAACCCAATAGGTTCGTTTTACAGTCCCAAATCATACATTGTCCTGGTCCTTCTTGACCCATTTTGAAACTCATGAATAGAGAAGAGACCTGGTTCACCTCAGAGATGGTCCTAATCCCTTGTCTCTCTGTAGATGGGTATGGCTGGCAGTCCTTTTGGGCAGCAGTACGGTCAAGGCGGGGCCCAGCAGCAGATGGGGGTGAACGCCCAGCAGCAGCTCCGGAACAAGGCAGCCCTTGCCAACAGCCTGCCCCCCTTCCCCAGTGACCTGAAAGGGGCCAACAGCCTGCCCCCCTTCCCCAGTGACCTGAAAGGGGCCAGTAGCATGCCAAACCTGGTAAGTTCCTCCAACTTTGTAGAAAAGGAGAAATGCAAACCTGCGGTAAGTTTACACGATGACCTAAACGGAGGATTCTGGGAAAGATCTGTTTCCATTTGGATCTCGAGCCTCTTCGTCTCGCCCCCTTAAACAGTTGGAATCCGATATCTGTCTGGGGGCCACAAAAAATCAGCTCTCAGATCTGATGTGGTCCCCATGCCTTTGTGTTTCAGACTTGTTACCTTGCCCCTACCCTCCTGGTGTTCTCACATATGAAAGTACTGACTATACAAAAGATATGTTGGAATCTCCACTCAGTTTATCAGAGGGTTAAGTGAAGCCATCATCATATTAATGTGCCTACCTACCTAGTCCTTTCAGATGTTTGAACACTGAAGAGATTAGATTAGGCCCTGGTTAGAGGACTGGTCTCTAAAACCCCTATCATTAACCCCTAGATCCTACGTACTATGGGAGGATTGGTTGAAGCAATACGGTGAAAATGACCCCCTGCCTATCAAATCCTTTCAGATTTAGTCTCACGTAGTGACAACTCTCCCGAAGTCTGAGTCCATTAGTCTCTGCATTGACTTTGAATAACGCTGCAGTTCCCAATGCCACGGTATTGGAACAATTATTCTGACACATTTCTCTTCCATCTCCAAAAACCAGGCCTGGAATGCAGAATGAGAGATTGTTGGAAGGGGAAACATTTGTTAAAAGACACTCCACTCAGAATATTGTTGTACAGAGAGAGAGAGAGAATGAGGGAAAGAGGAAGAGAAAAAGAGAAGGGTCTCTTTCAAGGCACTGAGTAAATACTGCATGCAAATCTCTCTCCCAGGAACAGGAAAAGGGCCTAATGAACTCATTACAGAGGAAATAGTTGTGTTTCTATTTTGGTTAAAGGTTAATGGAGTCTTATGTGAAATAGTTGGATGTTTACCAGGCCTTTTGAGGGGGGGGGGGGGGGTCGGCTTTTCTTTCTTTTTGATTCATTCACTGGCTGCCTCCCATTATTCTGTCTGGGAATCGTTCTTTCTCTGTTCACCACTCTTCCCCCTGCCGCCCTCCGCTCTTTGTCTTTCTCACACAAGTGTTTTCCCTCTTTCTCCCTAATCAAACCTCACCCCGTTGATCTCGGCATAAATGTGTTTATGTAGATCAGCTTTTCTTTTTCAAATTGTGAAAGTAATGTACTTGTATAAGTAGGCTTAATTACCGGGATTGGGTGATTCCATTTCAATATAAACGGTTCAGGGATACAATTCAAGCAACCCAGTTCCAATTCAAGTAATTGGGTTCAAGCTAAGTTTCAAATAAATCCAGTCTGCCTCACTTATTTGTTGCGTTTCCCTCCCAAGGCCCAGATGCAGCAGGTACCCTCCATGGTCCCTGGCGGTGGGGTGTCTGCAGCGACTGCGAGCCACACGGCCGACCCAGAGAAGCGCAAGCTCATCCAGCAACAGCTGGTCCTGCTGCTCCACGCCCACAAGTGCCAGCGGCGGGAGCAGGCCAACGGGGAGGTGCGGGCCTGCGCCCTGCCACACTGCCGCACCATGAAGAACGTCCTCAACCACATGACCCACTGCCAGGCCGGCAAGTCCTGCCAGGGTGAGTGTCTGGGGAAGGGGGGTTGTGGTGTTGGTTGCTGGATAAGTGTTGGGGGACTGAGCCTGTGTGAATATGATTGAACACACACTCGTTAATGTCCAACGGGATATCAGCTTTACTCCATTTAATGTAAGAGACATTTATATCTTCTTCTGCTGTTTAGAAGGCTATAGTTTGTTGATTGACGTTGAAGTCAAGTTGGTTATCTTTCTCTGTGCTGCTGTGTCCAAAGCCCCTCTCTCCTCTTTCTCCATGGCTCCATATGAATTAGTCTTTCTGCTGTTCCCGGCATCCTATCTGCTCAACTACTTCTCAACCGTATTGGAGGAGAAGGTTGAAGGTCCCTGCCCTCTGACCTTCTCTGTGTGTTTTGAGGAGGAAGTGAAGAGAGGATTTGCAGAATTGAGGAAAGATTAATTTGGAAATAACCATTGTCTTCCATTCCCTCCCTCCTATTTGCCCCGGTGACTGACTGAAATCCCGCTCCAGCCTATATTAATAGTGAGGACACCAGCAGCTATAAATCCCGGGGCTTGTTTTAAAAGCCTGTCTGGGTGCTTAGGCCTAATGTAAATACTCAAGTGGCTTTAGTCTCCACACTGAGTCTGGGTGGCTACGGCGCTTTCCTGCCGCCCCGTGCTGCTCTGGACATTAAAGGGTGTCTCTAGGTCGATGGCCTCTGACTTTTAACCCCTGAGGTGCCAGTCATATTGGTAATGTGTTTTAATGGCTATGGGGTCAAATGAGGATATATGATGTTCTAGGTCTCATCCGGTTTTAATTGGGTTGTGCTGTTTACATGTTTTTAAAATGGTTTATATTAGTGATTATTTGTTTAAATGGCCTTGTTGTTTGGGTTTGCCGGTTCCAATGTTGTATTTGTTTTAACATTTTGTGGTGTAATATCTCACGTACCTACTAGCCCTGTGGGATAGCCCGCTAGCAATTCAAATAAATAATCGTAATATTAAACATTTATGAACGTAAAAGTATCTTATATCATTTAAAATCTTAAATTCTTGTTAATCTAACTGCATTGTCCGATAAACAGTTGGCTTTACAGCGAAAGCATACCATGCAATTGTTTGAGGACGATGCCCCACAACATATTTTTGAACCAGCACAGGCTTCATGAAATCACAAATGGCGATTTAAATAAATTGCTTACTTTTGAAAATCTTCCTCTGTTTGCAATCTCAAGGGTCCCAGCTACAACATGAATGCTTGTTTTGTTAGATAAAATCCTTCTTTATATCCCAAAAGGTCTGTTTAGTTGGCGCCATCGATTTCAGTAATCCACTCTTTCAACAGACAAAGGAATCCAAAGAGCTACCGATAAACTTTGTTCAAACAAGTCAAACTACGTTTCTATTTAATCCTCAGGTACGCTAAAATGTAAATAAACTATAATTTTTCATACAGAATGAAGTTTTTTCAATAGAAAAGTGAAATTGGCAGGCGTGTGTTCTCTGTCTCGCGCGAACAAATAGATTTTCCACTGAGACTCTTTGTGCCAAAACTCCTAATTCTTACTAATTTTGTAAGAAACAAGCCTGAAACCTTGAACAAAGACATCTAGTGGAAGCCATAGGAATTGCAATCTGGGAGCTAGAATTGCATAGGACCCATAGCTTTCCATTATAAGAGCCTGGGACATAAAACTAATAATAATTATGGTTGGGTTTTTCTTTAGATTTTCGACTATATCAGTTGTGTTATAGTCGCATACATTATTTTAACATTTCTACAAACATCAGTGTTTTCTATCCAATGCTAGGCCTGAGTAACAGGCAGTTTACTTTGGGCACGTCAGTCAGGCAGAAATTCAGGAAAATAGACCCTAGCCCTAATTTATTAATGATAACTCAAATACTTGAGGCTTTTCTTTAAGTAATATAAACTCTGGGATGAGACTTATTTGATGTTAACAGGAGTAGAATGATCTCTTTTATACTCTTGAAGGGATGAATCTGAAACTTCCACTTAAGTTAATGCATTGGTATCAGTAGCATGTTCACCACCGTGTGTCTCTAAAGCCCCTAATCATGCTGTTATTGGAGTCTTCCTCCACAACCATTTGCTTCCATTCCCTGGGTCTAAATCAAATCTATTACAGCAATTATCTGACTGTGTGAACACAATGGTACCTTTCTGTTAGTCCACAGGGCCCATTAGGCAACAGTCACATTAGGCTTGGAATAGTTACTAACTTTTGATTTCTGTTAGTCCACAGGGCCCATTAGGCAACAGTCACATTAGGCTTGGAATAGTTACTAACTTTTGATTTCTGTTAGTCCACAGGGCCCATTAGGCAACAGTCACATTAGGCTTGGAATAGTTACTAACTTTTGATTTCTGTTAGTCCACAGGGCCCATTAGGCAACAGTCACATTAGGCTTGGAATAGTTACTAACTTTTGATTTCTGTTAATCCACAGGGCCCATTAGGCAACAGTCACATTAGGCTTGGAATAGTTACTAACTTTTGATTTCTGTTAGTCCACAGGGCCCATTAGGCAACAGTCACATTAGGCTTGGAATAGTTACTAACTTTTGATTTCTGTTAGTCCACAGGGCCCATTAGGCAACAGTCACATTTGGCTTGGAATAGTTACTAACTTTTGATTTCTGTTAATCCACAGGGCCCATTAGGCAACGGTCACATTAGGCTTGGAATAGTTACTAACTTTTGATTTCTGTTAGTCCACAGGGCCCATTAGGCAACAGTCACATTAGGCTTGGAATAGTTACTAACTTTTGATTTCTGTTAGTCCACAGGGCCCATTAGGCAACAGTCACATTAGGCTTGGAATAGTTACTAACTTTTGATTTCTGTTAGTCCACAGGGCCCATTAGGCAACAGTCACATTAGGCTTGGAATAGTTACTAACTTTTGATTTCTGTTAGTCCACAGGGCCCATTAGGCAACGGTCACATTAGGCTTGGAATAGTTACTAACTTTTGATTTCTGTTAGTCCACAGGGCCCATTAGGCAACAGTCACATTAGGCTTGGAATAGTTACTAACTTTTGATTTCTGTTAGTCCACAGGGCCCATTAGGCAACAGTTACATTAGGCTTGGAATAGTTACTAACTTTTGATTTCTGTTAGTCCACAGGGCCCATTAGGCAACGGTCACATTAGGCTTGGAATAGTTACTAACTTTTGATTTCTGTTAGTCCACAGGGCCCATTAGGCAACAGTCACATTAGGCTTGGAATAGTTACTAACTTTTGATTTCTGTTAGTCCACAGGGCCCATTAGGCAACAGTCACATTAGGCTTGGAATAGTTACTAACTTTTGATTTCTGTTAGTCCACAGGGCCCATTAGGCAACAGTCACATTAGGCTTGGAATAGTTACTAACTTTTGATTTCTGTTGTTTTTTCTTTGGCTCTGTGATTTACTGGACAAAAGCATGTTTTATGTGCCCAGGTGTTTATTTGCCCAGCTTATATGGTGTCTTGGACAGGGAGTGGTCATCTTGTCATAGCTACTGTATGTGTTTTTCAATGACTCGTTGCCTTCTCTCTTCCTCTTCTGTCATCCCTCATCTTTCTTGCTCTTTTTCTGTCTTTCATTCAATCTCTTTCCTTTCTCTCATTCAACATTCTCTCCCTCCCCCCCCCCCCCCCCCCTCCCTCTCTCTCTTCCTCTCTTATCCTTCTATCCCCTCAGTGGCTCACTGTGCGTCGTCCAGACAGATAATTTCTCACTGGAAGAACTGCACGCGGCATGACTGTCCCGTCTGCCTGCCGCTGAAGAACGCCAGTGACAAAAGGAACCAGCAGCGTGAGTACCTGTTGTTTTACCCTAGGACCCTTTAGGACCCGTGTGTGTGTGTGTAACATTGGGTTTTGTGTAATATCATCCCATACAGGTGTTTTGGCATTAGCATACAGTGCATTCGGAAGGTATTCAGAACCCTTTTCCCACATTTTGTTACGTTAGAGCCATATCCTAAAATTGATTCAATTGTTTTGGTTCCTCATCAATCTACACTCAATATCCTGTAATTTTTGCAAATGTATTTAAAAACATAATGGAAATATAGCATTTTCATAAGTATTCAGACCCTTTTATTCAGTACTTTGTTGAAATACCTTTGGCAGCGATTACAGCCTCGTCTTCTTGAGTATGACGCTACAAGCTTCGCACACATGTATTTGGGATGTTTCTCCCATTCTTCTCTGCAGATCCTCTCAAGTGCTGTCTTGTTGTATGGGGAGTGTCGCTGCACAGCTATTTACATGTCTCTCCAGAGATATTTGATCGGATTCAAGTCCGGACGCTGGCTGGGCCACTCAAGGACATTCAGAGAATTGTCATGAAGCCGCTCCTGCGTTGTCTTGGCTGTGTGCATAAGGTCATTGTCCTGTTGGAAGGGGAACCGTCACCCAGTTTGAGGTCCTGAGCTCTCTGGGGCAGGTTTTCATCAAGGATCTCTCTGTACTTTGCCTGTTCATCTTTCCCTCCATCCTAACAAGTCTCCCAGTCCCTACCGCTGAAAAGCACTCCGACAGCATGATGCTGCCACCACCATGCTTCACCGTAGGGATGGTGCCAGGTTTCCTCCAGACGTGACGCTTGGCATTCAGGCCAAAGTGTTCAATCTTGCTTTCATCAGACCAGAGAATCTTGTTTCTCATGGTCTGAGAGTCCTTTAGGTGCCTTTTGGCAAACTCCAAGTGGGCTGTTATGTGCCTTTTACTGAGGAGTGGCTTCCGTTTGGCCAATCGACTATAAAGGCCTTATTGGTGGAGTGCTGCAGAGATGGTTGTCCTTCTGGAAGGTTCTCCCATCTCCACAGAAGAACTCTGGAGCTCTGTCAGAGAGACCATAGGGTTCTTGGTCACCTCCCTGAACAAGACCCTTCTTCCCTGATTGCTCAGTTTGACCGGGTGTCCAGCTCTAGGAACAGTCTTGGTGGTTCCAAACTTCTTCCATTTAAGCATGATGGAAGCCCCTGTGTTCTTGGGGACCATCAATGCTGCAGAATGTTTTTGGTAACCTTCCCCAGATCTGTGTCTCGACACAATCTTGTCAGAGCTCTACGGACAGTTCTTGCTCTGACATGCACTGTCAACTGTGGGACTTTATATAGACAGGTGTGTGCCTTTCCAAATCTTGTCCAATCAATTGAATTGACTAAAGGTGGACGCCAATCAAGTTGTAGAAACACCTGAAGGATGCGGGTATTGTGTGTAGATTGAGTTAATGCTGTAAAGTAACAACATGTGAAAAAAGTCCAAGGGTCCGAATACTTTCCGAACGCACCGTAGATAAACCGGTTGTTGTCGCCCCTCAGCCAGTTTTCATACAGAAATCTGTCTCAGTGTTACATCTGCCACATTACATTTCATTTAAATGTATTTACATATTGTAGGCACAGATACAAAAACTGACACATTTCATTTACAACAGATGCATTGCACACTATAACACACTTGAGCTATAAATGATTTGCGATGTAAATCGAATTGAATTAGTCACATGCGCCGAATACAACAAGTGTAGACCTTACAGTGAAAAGCTTACATTGTTGATTAAGGGCTTGTATGTAAGTTCATTTTTAATTATTTTTTTTACAATGTAACTGAATTGTCAACAGAGAAGCATGCTGAGCTGAGAGCATAGAACCCTAGAGTGAGTGAGTGAGCGAGTAAAGTTTTCAGTGGCGCCACCTGCAGCCGCATCCCTAGCTGTGCTCTGTGCTTGCGCTGCTGGCTCGCTCTGTGCTTGCTCGCTGGCTGTGAAGGATTCCTGTAGAATGCTGGGCCTGTAATCTGACACCCTGGGGGGGGGGCTCCGGAGTTTCTATCTGTGGGGGAGGAGCTCAGGGGGAGAAATCTCTCTGATTGGCCAGAAAACCGGTGACCGATTTAAATCCCCCCACAGAGGCAACCTGCATATTCTCTCTGCCGGTCACAGATCAACATACAGAAAGCAAAGAGCAGCAGTAGTAGGATCTTTGGGTGGAAGCGGATAAATATTATTTTAGATCATAACAAATGTAGGCTTTACAATTTTGTTTTGTTTAACAACTTGAGTTTTTTATGACTTCTATGAGAAAAATAATTGATTTAATCTTTGCCAATCAGTAGATTGCTTTTCATCAAATGTAACATCAAATGTAACTTCCTTTTCTGGAAGGGTATACTAATGATTTATTAACATAGGCCCAAGCCAAGTCCTAACTGTAGTTCTGTTTGAAAACTGGGGGAGATTGGTGAGTTATGTGCAGTTGGGATTCATCGCAAGTGTTCATATTTACTCATCTCCCTCTCCACCCACCACCCTCTTCAATTTGATACAAAAGTTATTGTATTGCCAAAGCAATAAGGTTTCTCTTTGAAATGTTTCATACATGTCTCCGCTCCCTCTCCAGCCATGCTGGGTTCGCCCGGCGCCAGCCTGCAGAGTGCCATCAATGCCACGGTGGGCACAGGCCCTCCCGGCAGCTCCCCGGGTTCCTCCATGAACAGTGGCGGGGTCAGCAGCGGGCACATCGACCCCAGTTCCATGCAGCGGGCCTACGCTGCCCTGGGCCTGCCCTATGGTAACCAGTCCCCTGCTCAGGGAGGACCTGGAGGACAGAACACAGCCCAGGGAGGGCAGCAGCTACGCTCCATCAATGCACTAGGTAAGAATGTTGCTTGGTCTCATTGGAGTTTTAGGCTAGGTTACTGTAAAGCACTTGAGGACAGTAGGATAAGAGCATCTGCTGAATGACTCAATTGTAAATGTAAAAATGGGTTGATAGATGCATTCGATTGATTCAACTGAATTGAATTTTGCGTTTGCAAATATGCACAATTTGAAATCCCAGAGGATGAAATCCCAGACACATATAGTGTCACATACACATTTGGTAAAGTTCTCTGTATAAGGGTCTCTCGTGTGATGAGTCGAAGTGGTATAGTGAGGGTATTGGTCACTGTTTTGGTGCTAATGCTGCCTCTGGTTGGCTGTGTTCTCTCCCAGGCACTAACATGAACATGGCCGGAGGAGGGGTGGGCGTGCCCTCAGAGACCGGCATGCTCTCGGACTCATCGCTCCCCTCGTCGCTCAACAAGTGAGTCCGCTCACCCATTTAGATTGTCTCTCTTAATTCTGTGCCCTAGATCACTCCAACTGGGTGGTACAGAGCTGGGCCCACTACAGTGTACAGCAGCACTCACCATTTTTACAATGAGCTCCAAAAGTATTGGGAAAGTGACAATTCTTTTGTTTTGTCCCTGTACTCCAGCACTTTGGAATTGAAATTATCAAATGACTATGAGGTTAAAGTGCGGACTGAGCTTTAATTTGCGGGTATTTTCATCCATATCAGGTGAACCGTTTAAAAATTACAGCACTTATTGTACATTGTCCTCCCTGTTTTAGGGGAACAAAAACAGTAAGATTAATTAACTTATGTGTATTAAGGTAGTCAAAAGTATGTTATTTGGTTCCATATTCCTAGCTTGAAATGATTGCATTAAGCTTGTGACAACAAATTTGGCGGATGCCAAATATAAATTAATGGTAAGTAATGTATTGTCACTTTGGAGTCACTTTTGTAAATGAGAATAGAATATGTTTCTAGAGACTTATACATTAATGTGGATGCTAATATGATTACGGATAGTCCTGAATGAATCGTGAATAATGATTTGAGAAAGTTAGTCGCACAAATATCATGCCTTCTTGACATGCCAACCTCTCACCATACAATAACAGGGGAGGTTAGCATTTTATATCATACCCCCAAGACATGCCAACCTCTCACCATACAATAACAGGGGAGGTTAGCATTTTACATCATACCCCCAAGACATGCCAACCTCTCACCATACAATAACAGGGGAGGTTAGCATTTTACATCATACCCCCAAGACATGCCAACCTCTCACCATACAATAACAGGGGAGGTTAGCATTTTACATCATACCCCCAAGACATGCCAACCTCTCACCATACAATAACAGGGGAGGTTAGCATTTTATATCATTCCCCCAATACATGCTAACCTCTCACCATTACAATAACAGGGGAGGATTGCATTTTATATCATACCCCAAGACATGCTAACCTCTCACCATTACATTAACAGGGGAGGTTAGCATTTTACATCATACCCCCAAGACATGCTAACCTCTCACCATTACATTAACAGGGGAGGTTAGCATTTTAGTGGGGGTCTGATATTTGTGCATTTAACTTTCTCACTCATCATTATTTACAGGTCATTCAGGACTATCCGTTATCATGCTATAATCCACATGAATGTAGATGTAAATAAGAATATAATATGCTTCTAAACACAAGTGACTCCAAAATGACACTACATTATTTACCATTCATTTTATTCAGACCCCTTCACATTTTCCACATTTTATGTTCCAACCTTATTCTAAAATGTATTAATTAAAAACATTTCCTCATCAATCTACACACAATATCCCATAATGACAAAGTGAAAAACATTTTATTAAATTTGTACTTTTTGCTATGAGACTCGAAATTGAGCTCAGGTGCATGCATCCTGTTTCCTTTGATCATCGTTGTTTCTACAACTTGATTCGAGTTTATTTGGAAAGGCGCACACCTGTCTAGATAAGGTCCCACAGTTGACAGTGCATGTCAGCAAAAGACAAGCCATGAGGTTGAAGGAGTTGTCCGTAGAGCTCCTAGACAGGATTGTGTTGAGGCACACACCTGGGGGAAGGGTACCAAAAAATTGCACATCATTGAAGGTCCCCAAGAACACAGTGGCCTCCATCATTATTAAATGGAAGAGGTTTGGTACCACCAAGACTCTTCCTAAAGCTGGCCGCCTGACCAAAGTGGGCAATCGGCGGAGACGGGCTAGAGCTTGATGGCCTAAAAATCATATTTTTTTTCCAAGCGTATGGGTGATTCACAATATCTATGCATTTCAAACAGTCTGCAATAATGTAATGAATTCAGGTATTGTGAAGTTTTATACCTATGCTAAATATAAGCCTCCACAACCATAAGACACACTAATAAGTTCATTATTTGATAAAACTAGTTGAACCTGCTTTTTTTTTGGGTGGGCAGGCAATCACTGATCTGGATTTTAAGTCTGAAAATGCCTTTTTTTTTGTTACAAATTGAACAAGAACCATGTATAATGCACATTCACTAATGACTCACTTCTTGTAGCAGGCTATAGAACATTAACACAGGTCTCATCAGCAGACTCTCACACAAGCCCACGTGTTAGTGAGAATCCAGCTAATATTTATATTTCAACTTGAGCCAACGTGGATCTATTTGCTAGCTAACAAGGACACTACCATCCCTACAATGAAGCATGGTGGTGGCAGCATCATGCTGTGGGGATGTTTTTCCTGCGTTAGGGACTGGGAGACTAGTCAGAATGGAGGGAAATATGAACAGCGCAAAGAGATTCTTGATGAAAATCTGCTTCAGATTGCTCAGGACCTCAGACTGGGGCGACAATTCGCCTTCCAACAGGACAACGACCCTAAGCACACAGACAAGACAATGCAGAAGTGGCTTCAGGACAAGTCTCTGAATGTCCATGAGTGGCCCAGCCACAAAACGTGAAGGTCTGAATACTTTGATGAACAGCAATATGGATGAAAATTCCCTCAAATTAAAGCTGACAGTCTGCACTCTAACTTCAGTTATTGTATAATTTCAAATCAAGTGTGCCAGAGTACAGAGCCTAAACAACAATGTGTCACCATCCCAATACTTTTGGAGCTCACTGTATATTCTATTTAAATAGTAGCTTTCATGATGAAGAAAAAAATCTGCATAAAAACAACTGTTTTTGGCTTAGTTCTAGTGAAACATGTAAATTCTGGTCTTTATTTTAAAAGTTTGAAAGTTTTGATCTGGCTCTTTTTACCCTTAGCGGTTCTACTCTACCATTTGAAATTGTGATGGAGAGGCACCTTGAAGGTGCCTCTACGTCATCTCAAAGGGAAGAGTTGGGTATGAAATCCACTCCCTTGTAGAGGTGCTGGGCGGTACCACCTCGAGGCTTACTATAAAAGTAGGTGACCGCGTGCTTTATTTGCCGATGGTCTTGGTGAGGGGAGTGTGCCAATCAATATATTTTGCGTAACTCTTCCTTGACTAGACCACTATGCAAAAGGCAGTAAGGCACATTTCCACATATGACCAAATGAACCGTTGTTGCTTACTGTTTCATACACATCTACATGATGAACCAATAAAAAATATCCATGAGGTTCATGAGGATTATACTTTTATATTCATAGCTACATGTATCGTAACAAGAAATGGATGACAATGGTCATGTCAACTTGTTTTGCTATGACTGGTGGCACAGTGTGCTAAAACGGTTAGCTCATATTTCAATGGTTGAGTTGTAATCCTACATGTGGCAGATATATTTATAAATCCTTTATTTACACTGTTCATCCCGTGCCCACACACTTCTAGTTCTGAGAAGTGAAAGCCTACCTGTGAGACTGGTTGGCCTGGTAGTAGTTGTAGGTTTTTATACACTACCCAAGACCAACCTGAGAGTTAATTTGATCATTGGTCAAATAGTTACTGCAGTGCTGATTGAATTGAGCCCCATATCTTAATTTTCAATGTGATGATTGCACTTTTCCCAACACAATACTGCAACAAAAAAATATACACATTTCAAATATTTGTTTACGCCCCATGGGAAGTTGGAACTTACTCCACACGCGCCGATAGATATCAGGAACTCACCACCTTACCACTGAGTTAACAGTGCCGATAGATATCAGGAACTCACCACCTTACCACTGAGTTAACAGCGCCGATAGATGTCAGGAACTCACCACCTTACCACTGAGTTAACAGTGCCGATAGATGTCAGGAACTCACCACCTTACCACTGAGTTAACAGTGCAGATAGATATCAGGAACTCCCCACCTTACCACTGAGTTAACAGTGCAGATAGATATCAGGAACTCCCCACCTTACCACTGAGTTAACAGTGCAGATAGATATCAGGAACTCCCCACCTTACCACTGAGTTAACAGTGCCGATAGATATCAGGAACTCCCCACCTTACCACTGAGTTAACAGTGCAGATAGATATCAGGAACTCCCCACCTTACCACTGAGTTAACAGTGCAGATAGATATCAGGAACTCCCCACCTTACCACTGAGTTAACAGTGCCGATAGATATCAGGAACTCACCACCTTACCACTGAGTTAACAGTGCAGATAGATATCAGGAACTCCCCACCTTACCACTGAGTTAACAGTGCAGATAGATATCAGGAACTCCCCACCTTACCACTGAGTTAACAGTGCAGATAGATGTCAGGAACTCCCCACCTTACCACTGAGTTAACAGTGCAGATAGATATCAGGAACTCACCACCTTACCACTGAGTTAACAGTGCAGATAGATATCAGGAACTCCCCACCTTACCACTGAGTTAACAGTGCAGATAGATATCAGGAACTCCCCACCTTACCACTGAGTTAACAGTGCAGATAGATATCAGGAACTCCCCACCTTACCACTGAGTTAACAGTGCAGATAGATGTCAGGAACTCCCCACCTTACCACTGAGTTAACAGTGCAGATAGATATCAGGAACTCCCCACCTTACCACTGAGTTAACAGTGCCGATAGATATCAGGAACTCACCACCTTACCACTGAGTTAACAGTGCAGATAGATGTCAGGAACTCCCCACCTTACCACTGAGTTAACAGTGCAGATAGATATCAGGAACTCACCACCTTACCACTGAGTTAACAGTGCAGATAGATATCAGGAACTCCCCACCTTACCACTGAGTTAACAGTGCAGATAGATATCAGGAACTCCCCACCTTACCACTGAGTTAACAGTGCAGATATATGTCACCACCTTACTACTGAGTTAACAGTGCAGATAGATATCAGGAACTCACCACCTTACCACTGAGTTAACAGCGCCGATAGATATCAGGAACTCACCACCTTACCACTGAGTTAACAGTGCAGATAGATATCAGGAACTCACCACCTTACCACTGAGTTAACAGTGCAGATAGATATCAGGAACTCCCCACCTTACCACTGAGTTAACAGTGCAGATAGATATCAGGAACTCCCCACCTTACCACTGAGTTAACAGTGCCGATAGATATCAGGAACTCCCCACCTTACCACTGAGTTAACAGTGCAGATAGATATCAGGAACTCACCACCTTACCACTGAGTTAACAGCGCCGATAGATATCAGGAACTCACCACCTTACCACTGAGTTAACAGTGCAGATAGATATCAGGAACTCACCACCTTACCACTGAGTTAACAGTGCAGATAGATATCAGGAACTCCCCACCTTACCACTGAGTTAACAGTGCAGATAGATATCAGGAACTCCCCACCTTACCACTGAGTTAACAGTGCAGATAGATATCAGGAACTCACCACCTTACCACTGAGTTAACAGTGCAGATAGATATCAGGAACTCACCACCTTACCACTGAGTTAACAGTGCAGATAGATATCAGGAACTCACCACCTTACCACTGAGTTAACAGTGCAGATAGATATCAGGAACTCACCACCTTACCACTGAGTTAACAGTGCAGATAGATATCAGGAACTCACCACCTTACCACTGAGTTAACAGTGCAGATAGATATCAGGAACTCACCACCTTACCACTGAGTTAACAGTGCAGATAGATATCAGGAACTCACCACCTTACTACTGAGTTAACAGTGCAGATAGATATCAGGAACTCCCCACCTTACCACTGAGTTAACAGTGCAGATAGATATCAGGAACTCCCCACCTTACCACTGAGTTAACAGTGCAGATAGATATCAGGAACTCCCCACCTTACCACTGAGTTAACAGTGCAGATAGATATCAGGAACTCCCCACCTTACCACTGAGTTAACAGTGCAGATAGATATCAGGAACTCCCCACCTTACCACTGAGTTAACAGTGCAGATAGATATCAGGAACTCCCCACCTTACTACTGAGTTAACAGTGCAGATAGATATCAGGAACTCCCCACCTTACCACTGAGTTAACAGTGCAGATAGATATCAGGAACTCACCACCTTACCACTGAGTTAACAGTGCAGATAGATATCAGGAACTCACCACCTTACTACTGAGTTAACAGTGCAGATAGATATCAGGAACTCCCCACCTTACCACTGAGTTAACAGTGCCGATAGATATCAGGAACTCCCCACCTTACCACTGAGTTAACAGTGCAGATAGATATCAGGAACTCACCACCTTACCACTGAGTTAACAGTGCAGATAGATATCAGGAACTCACCACCTTACCACTGAGTTAACAGTGCAGATAGATATCACCACCTTACTACTGAGTTAACAGTGCAGGTAGATGTCAGGAACTCCCCACCTTACCACTGAGTTAACAGTGCAGATAGATTTCACCACCTTACCACTGAGTTAACAGTGCAGAGAGATGTCAGGAACTCACCACCTTAACACTGAGTTAACAGTGCAGATAGATGTCAGGAACTCACCACCTTACCACTGAGTTAACAGTGCAGATAGATGTCAGGAACTCACCACCTTAACACTGAGTTAACAGTGCAGATAGATGTCAGGAACTCACCACCTTACCACTGAGTTAACAGTGCAGAGAGATGTCAGGAACTCGCCACCTTAACACTGAGTTAACAGTGCAGATAGATGTCAGGAACTCGCCACCTTAACACTGAGTTAACAGTGCAGATAGATGTCAGGAACTCACCACCTTACCACTGAGTTAACAGTGCAGATAGATGTCAGGAACTCACCACCTTAACACTGAGTTAACAGTGCAGATAGATGTCAGGAACTCACCACCTTACCACTGAGTTAACAGTGCAGATAGATGTCACCACCTTAACACTGAGTTAACAGTGCAGATAGATGTCAGGAACTCACCACCTTAACACTGAGTTAACAGTGCAGATAGATGTCAGGAACTCACCACCTTACCACTGAGTTAACAGTGCAGAGAGATGTCAGGAACTCGCCACCTTAACACTGAGTTAACAGTGCAGATAGATGTCAGGAACTCCCCACCTTACCACTGAGTTAACAGTGCAGATAGATGTCAGGAACTCACCACCTTAACACTGAGTTAACAGTGCAGATAGATGTCAGGAACTCACCACCTTAACACTGAGTTAACAGTGCAGATAGATGTCAGGAACTCACCACCTTACCACTGAGTTAACAGTGCAGATAGATGTCACCACCTTAACACTGAGTTAACAGTGCAGAGAGATGTCAGGAACTCACCACCTTACCACTGAGTTAACAGTGCAGATTGATGTCACCACCTTATCACTGAGTTAACAGTGCAGATAGATGTCACCACCTTAACACTGAGTTAACAGTGCAGATAGATGTCACCACCTTACCACTGAGTTAACAGTGCAGGTAGATGTCAGGAACTCACCACCTTACCACTGAGTTAACAGAGCAGATAGATGTCACCACCTTACCACTGAGTTAACAGTGCAGGTAGATGTCAGGAACTCCCCACTGAGTTAACAGTGCTGAGTTAACAGTGCAGGTAGATGTCAGGAACTCACCACGTTACCACTGAGTTAACAGTACAGATAGATGTCACCACGTTACCACTGAGTTAACAGTGCAGATAGATGTCACCACCTTACCACTGAGTTAACAGTGCAGATAGATGTCACCACCTTACCACTGAGTTAACAGTGCAGGTAGATGTCAGGAACTCACCACCTTACCACTGAGTTAACAGAGCAGATAGATGTCACCACCTTACCACTGAGTTAACAGTGCAGGTAGATGTCAGGAACTCCCCACCTTACCACTGAGTTAACAGTGCAGATAGATATCAGGAACTCACCACCTTACCACTGAGTTAACAGTGCCGATAGATGTCAGGAACTCCCCACCTTACCACTGAGTTAACAGTGCCGATAGATATCAGGAACTCCCCACCTTACCACTGAGTTAACAGTGCAGATAGATATCAGGAACTCCCCACCTTACCACTGAGTTAACAGTGCAGATAGATATCAGGAACTCCCCACCTTACCACTGAGTTAACAGTGCAGATAGATATCAGGAACTCCCCACCTTACCACTGAGTTAACAGTGCAGATAGATATCAGGAACTCCCCACCTTACCACTGAGTTAACAGTGCAGATAGATGTCAGGAACTCCCCACCTTACCACTGAGTTAACAGTGCAGATAGATATCAGGAACTCACCACCTTACCACTGAGTTAACAGTGCAGATAGATATCAGGAACTCCCCACCTTACCACTGAGTTAACAGTGCAGATAGATATCAGGAACTCCCCACCTTACCACTGAGTTAACAGTGCAGATAGATATCAGGAACTCCCCACCTTACCACTGAGTTAACAGTGCAGATAGATATCAGGAACTCCCCACCTTACCACTGAGTTAACAGTGCCGATAGATATCAGGAACTCACCACCTTACCACTGAGTTAACAGTGCAGATAGATATCAGGAACTCCCCACCTTACCACTGAGTTAACAGTGCAGATAGATATCAGGAACTCCCCACCTTACCACTGAGTTAACAGTGCAGATAGATGTCAGGAACTCCCCACCTTACCACTGAGTTAACAGTGCAGATAGATATCAGGAACTCACCACCTTACCACTGAGTTAACAGTGCAGATAGATATCAGGAACTCCCCACCTTACCACTGAGTTAACAGTGCAGATAGATATCAGGAACTCCCCACCTTACCACTGAGTTAACAGTGCAGATAGATATCAGGAACTCCCCACCTTACCACTGAGTTAACAGTGCAGATAGATGTCAGGAACTCCCCACCTTACCACTGAGTTAACAGTGCAGATAGATATCAGGAACTCCCCACCTTACCACTGAGTTAACAGTGCCGATAGATATCAGGAACTCACCACCTTACCACTGAGTTAACAGTGCAGATAGATATCAGGAACTCCCCACCTTACCACTGAGTTAACAGTGCAGATAGATATCAGGAACTCCCCACCTTACCACTGAGTTAACAGTGCAGATAGATGTCAGGAACTCCCCACCTTACCACTGAGTTAACAGTGCAGATAGATATCAGGAACTCACCACCTTACCACTGAGTTAACAGTGCAGATAGATATCAGGAACTCCCCACCTTACCACTGAGTTAACAGTGCAGATAGATATCAGGAACTCCCCACCTTACCACTGAGTTAACAGTGCAGATAGATATCAGGAACTCCCCACCTTACCACTGAGTTAACAGTGCAGATAGATGTCACCACCTTACTACTGAGTTAACAGTGCAGATAGATATCAGGAACTCACCACCTTACCACTGAGTTAACAGCGCCGATAGATATCAGGAACTCACCACCTTACCACTGAGTTAACAGTGCAGATAGATATCAGGAACTCACCACCTTACCACTGAGTTAACAGTGCAGATAGATATCAGGAACTCCCCACCTTACCACTGAGTTAACAGTGCAGATAGATATCAGGAACTCCCCACCTTACCACTGAGTTAACAGTGCCGATAGATATCAGGAACTCCCCACCTTACCACTGAGTTAACAGTGCAGATAGATATCAGGAACTCACCACCTTACCACTGAGTTAACAGCGCCGATAGATATCAGGAACTCACCACCTTACCACTGAGTTAACAGTGCAGATAGATATCAGGAACTCACCACCTTACCACTGAGTTAACAGTGCAGATAGATATCAGGAACTCCCCACCTTACCACTGAGTTAACAGTGCAGATAGATATCAGGAACTCCCCACCTTACCACTGAGTTAACAGTGCAGATAGATATCAGGAACTCACCACCTTACCACTGAGTTAACAGTGCAGATAGATATCAGGAACTCACCACCTTACCACTGAGTTAACAGTGCAGATAGATATCAGGAACTCACCACCTTACCACTGAGTTAACAGTGCAGATAGATATCAGGAACTCACCACCTTACCACTGAGTTAACAGTGCAGATAGATATCAGGAACTCACCACCTTACCACTGAGTTAACAGTGCAGATAGATATCAGGAACTCACCACCTTACCACTGAGTTAACAGTGCAGATAGATATCAGGAACTCACCACCTTACTACTGAGTTAACAGTGCAGATAGATATCAGGAACTCCCCACCTTACCACTGAGTTAACAGTGCAGATAGATATCAGGAACTCCCCACCTTACCACTGAGTTAACAGTGCAGATAGATATCAGGAACTCCCCACCTTACCACTGAGTTAACAGTGCAGATAGATATCAGGAACTCCCCACCTTACCACTGAGTTAACAGTGCAGATAGATATCAGGAACTCCCCACCTTACCACTGAGTTAACAGTGCAGATAGATATCAGGAACTCCCCACCTTACTACTGAGTTAACAGTGCAGATAGATATCAGGAACTCCCCACCTTACCACTGAGTTAACAGTGCAGATAGATATCAGGAACTCACCACCTTACCACTGAGTTAACAGTGCAGATAGATATCAGGAACTCACCACCTTACTACTGAGTTAACAGTGCAGATAGATATCAGGAACTCCCCACCTTACCACTGAGTTAACAGTGCCGATAGATATCAGGAACTCCCCACCTTACCACTGAGTTAACAGTGCAGATAGATATCAGGAACTCACCACCTTACCACTGAGTTAACAGTGCAGATAGATATCAGGAACTCACCACCTTACCACTGAGTTAACAGTGCAGATAGATATCACCACCTTACTACTGAGTTAACAGTGCAGGTAGATGTCAGGAACTCCCCACCTTACCACTGAGTTAACAGTGCAGATAGATTTCACCACCTTACCACTGAGTTAACAGTGCAGAGAGATGTCAGGAACTCACCACCTTAACACTGAGTTAACAGTGCAGATAGATGTCAGGAACTCACCACCTTACCACTGAGTTAACAGTGCAGATAGATGTCAGGAACTCACCACCTTAACACTGAGTTAACAGTGCAGATAGATGTCAGGAACTCACCACCTTACCACTGAGTTAACAGTGCAGAGAGATGTCAGGAACTCGCCACCTTAACACTGAGTTAACAGTGCAGATAGATGTCAGGAACTCGCCACCTTAACACTGAGTTAACAGTGCAGATAGATGTCAGGAACTCACCACCTTACCACTGAGTTAACAGTGCAGATAGATGTCAGGAACTCACCACCTTAACACTGAGTTAACAGTGCAGATAGATGTCAGGAACTCACCACCTTACCACTGAGTTAACAGTGCAGATAGATGTCACCACCTTAACACTGAGTTAACAGTGCAGATAGATGTCAGGAACTCACCACCTTAACACTGAGTTAACAGTGCAGATAGATGTCAGGAACTCACCACCTTACCACTGAGTTAACAGTGCAGAGAGATGTCAGGAACTCGCCACCTTAACACTGAGTTAACAGTGCAGATAGATGTCAGGAACTCCCCACCTTACCACTGAGTTAACAGTGCAGATAGATGTCAGGAACTCACCACCTTAACACTGAGTTAACAGTGCAGATAGATGTCAGGAACTCACCACCTTAACACTGAGTTAACAGTGCAGATAGATGTCAGGAACTCACCACCTTACCACTGAGTTAACAGTGCAGATAGATGTCACCACCTTAACACTGAGTTAACAGTGCAGAGAGATGTCAGGAACTCACCACCTTACCACTGAGTTAACAGTGCAGATTGATGTCACCACCTTATCACTGAGTTAACAGTGCAGATAGATGTCACCACCTTAACACTGAGTTAACAGTGCAGATAGATGTCACCACCTTACCACTGAGTTAACAGTGCAGGTAGATGTCAGGAACTCACCACCTTACCACTGAGTTAACAGAGCAGATAGATGTCACCACCTTACCACTGAGTTAACAGTGCAGGTAGATGTCAGGAACTCCCCACCTTACCACTGAGTTAACAGTGCAGATAGATGTCAGGAACTCACCACCTTACCACTGAGTTAACAGTGCAGATAGATGTCACCACCTTACCACTGAGTTAACCGTGCAGATAGATGTCAGGAACTCGCCACTGAGTTAACAGTGCTGAGTTAACAGTGCAGGTAGATGTCAGGAACTCACCACGTTACCACTGAGTTAACAGTACAGATAGATGTCACCACGTTACCACTGAGTTAACAGTGCAGATAGATGTCACCACCTTACCACTGAGTTAACAGTGCAGATAGATGTCACCACCTTACCACTGAGTTAACAGTGCAGGTAGATGTCAGGAACTCACCACCTTACCACTGAGTTAACAGAGCAGATAGATGTCACCACCTTACCACTGAGTTAACAGTGCAGGTAGATGTCAGGAACTCCCCACCTTAACACTGAGTTAACAGTGCAGAGAGATGTCAGGAACTCACCACCTTACCACTGAGTTAACAGTGCAGATTGATGTCACCACCTTATCACTGAGTTAACAGTGCAGATAGATGTCACCACCTTAACACTGAGTTAACAGTGCAGATAGATGTCACCACCTTACCACTGAGTTAACAGTGCAGGTAGATGTCAGGAACTCACCACCTTACCACTGAGTTAACAGAGCAGATAGATGTCACCACCTTACCACTGAGTTAACAGTGCAGGTAGATGTCAGGAACTCCCCACCTTACCACTGAGTTAACAGTGCAGATAGATGTCAGGAACTCACCACCTTACCACTGAGTTAACAGTGCAGATAGATGTCACCACCTTACCACTGAGTTAACCGTGCAGATAGATGTCAGGAACTCGCCACTGAGTTAACAGTGCTGAGTTAACAGTGCAGGTAGATGTCAGGAACTCACCACGTTACCACTGAGTTAACAGTACAGATAGATGTCACCACGTTACCACTGAGTTAACAGTGCAGATAGATGTCACCACCTTACCACTGAGTTAACAGTGCAGATAGATGTCACCACCTTACCACTGAGTTAACAGTGCAGATAGATGTCACCACCTTACCACTTAGTTAACAGTGCAGATAGATGTCACCACCTTACCACTTAGTTAACAGTGCAGATAGATGTCACCACCTTACCACTTAGTTAACAGTGCAGATAGATGTCACCACCTTACCACTTAGTTAACAGTGCAGATAGATGTCACCACCTTACCACTTAGTTAACAGTGCAGAGCCATATTTGCTCGCAATGCACACAATGTTATCAGAGCGTGCCAGTGGATTTCTGGTAAGTATACTTCAGTGAGAAAGTGTTGATCGGGTACAACTATGTTTACCCACCCCCAAAATGAATATTTCTGAGCAATTCCCCACCACTTCTCACCTGAATGCGTTGTGTGAATATATGAAAGGGTTGGGCAAAGGCTGAAATTGGGGTTAAATTCCTGATAACTACAATGCCACTCTTTCTACTCAGTTACCTGACACAGCATTACACAAGTTATTCTCTCATAGTTACCTTGGTGTTACTCTTATGATTACATGTTTCCTAAGTTGTCCTGCTCTCCTCTCCTCTCTCCGTCCTCCAGTCAGTTGATGCCAGACGGGTTGGGCATGGGGGGCATGGGCAACCTGCCGGGCGCCAACCCTCTCTCTGCCTCGGGGGTGAGGAAGACGTGGCACGAGCACGTCACTCAGGACCTACGCACCCACCTGGTGCACAAACTGTAAGTACCACCAAGATGCTTGCATTCTCTTCCTTCAACGTTTTTTCTCCTCAATGACCATGAATCTACCGGGGTTTAATAGGTGGACAACCCTCATGGTTTTGCCACCATAGGGCTAAAGGTATAGGAGTTGGTTTGGGACTGGCCCACTGTGTTCACTTACCTCGTCCGTTCAGATCAGTGTTCTGAAAGGAAAAGCAGTTTTCTGATTGAGGTTGCCGCTACTCCAACTCACTGTTTAATTCTCCCTTTGTGCTGTCCCTCTTTCCCTCCACCATCCCTTCCTTCTCCCTGTCCTCCTCCAGAGTACAAGCCATATTCCCCACCCCAGACCCCGCAGCACTGAAGGATCGGCGGATGGAGAACCTGGTGGCGTACGCTAGGAAGGTGGAAGGGGACATGTACCAGTCTGCCAACAGCAGGGTAATGAACTCCAGTGGAGGCTGCTGAGGGGAGGACGGCTCATAATGGCTGGAACCGATCGAATGGAATGGCGTCAAACACATTGAAGCTATGTGTTTGATGTATTTGATACCATTCTGCTCCAGTCATTACCAAGAGCCCGAGCCCGGGCCAGCCAATCAGATTGAGTTTTTCCCCAAAATAGGGCTTTATTACAGACAGAAATACTCAGTTTCATCAGCTGTCCGGGTGGCTGGTCTCAGACGATCTCGCAGGTGACAAAGCCGGATGTGGAGGTCCTGGGCTGGCGTGGTTACACGTGGTCTCCGGTTGTGAGGGCGGTTGAACGTACTGTCAAATTCTCTAAAACGACAGAGGTGGCTTATGGTAGAGAAATACATTTTCAATTCTCTGGCAACAGCTCTGGTGGACATTCCTGCAGTCAGCATGCCAATTGTACCCTCCCTCAAAACCTGAGACGTCTGTGGCATTGTGTTGTATGACAAAACTGCACATTTTAGTGACCTTTTATTGTCCCCAGCACAAGGTGCACCTGTTTAATGATCATGCTGTTTAACCAGCTTCTTGATATGCCACACCTGTCACATGGATGGATTATCTTGGCAATGGAGCAATGGTCACCAACATTGATCTAAACCCATTTGTTCGCAAAATTTGAGGAAAATAAGCTTTGTGTGAATGGAACATTTCTGGGATCTTTTATTTCAACTCATGAAACATGGGACCAACACTTTACATGTTGTGTTTATATTTTTGTTCAGTATAAGTTATTTCTAATCTGGTGTTGTCAATTTCTGCAGGACGAATATTACCACTTCCTGGCGGAGAAGATCTATAAGATCCAGAAGGAGTTGGAGGAGAAGAGGCGCTCGCGGCTCCAGAAGCAGCCTGGCCCCATGGCAGTGGGGGGCCCAGGGGCCCAGCAGCAGCCTGGCCCCATGGCAGTTGGGGGCCCAGGGGCCCAGCAGCAGCCTGGCATGCCCCCTCAGCCGAACTCCATGGGTCCTGGCCAGTCCCCACGGCCAGCCAGTAAGTACCCTGGACCTCTGGAGACCCCTCTATTGAAGGAGGGAGCAACATAATCACTTATGTTTATTATCATCCTATTACCATGTGTGGGGCCAAACCTTTTATCAGTCATGCATTGACGGTGGAAATTTGACTAGCTATAACAGAATAATGACATGTTTGGTTAAAGTCGGTGTTTGAGGCTGTAGTTAGCTAATTTGGAAGCTTTGGTATAGGACATGTTGACCACCTCATCCTCCTCTCTTTCAGATGGATCTGTGCCTATGCCCAACGTGCCAAATCAGATCATGCCCCGCATGCAGGTGTCTCAAGGTACCAGTCCTTCTCCTACACTTCAACACTTGTTTCTCATCCTCCTTTCATTCAGACAGTCAACTGCTCAGTGACTGTCAACCCCCCTGGTGGCCAGTTGATTATATACTATAATCACTAACATAGTAAAGGGTAAATACTCCCAATACGCAAATAGTGTAAATGTTTTTTTCAGGAACGGTTTCTCTGTAAATGTTTATTTATATAATTAGAGCCAGTGTTTCCCCTGTATTCATTAAGAAGCTAAAAGAATGAAACCAATAAAATAAACAATGAATTTTGGAGTACGTTTGGAATGGCTGAATTACTGAGTGGGCATGCGGGCATATGCCCAGGGGCCCAGATTTTTGCATAAGAACACAGAATTGGCCATGGCAAAATGAATAGAATTGCAAGAAATTCGCTTTCACACTGCAAATTTTTTTTTGTCAGCTCCATGACAAAATGTGTAGATTTGCTGAAAAAATTGCTTTACAATTGTACATTTTTCTCTTGGCTCCATGGGGGGGAAATTTAGCCACTTTTTGATCCAGAAAAACCCCTGCTTATTGCTAATAAAACACCTGCCTGATAATATGGAATGGTGCCATGTATATGTTTTTAACAATATGCTATTGGGCTCACCATGGTGTCTAAACACTTTTGGAGTAGAATGTATTTTTAATGTCACTGTAAATGACATCAGTCATTCTACAAAAAATATCCTGGGGTGGCACCCCCCGCCCCTTTGACTTTATCCACCGTAGCAAAACAAATTATAGTGGAAACACTAACAGGAAATGTACAAGTTTGTGAAAAGTTATGATTTAGCGCCTAACTGACTCAGTGGCTCCTTCACCTGCTCATCAGAGCATAGGATTATTAATTACAACATCTCATGTGTATTGTAGACAACACTAATCCTGTGTGTGTGAATGTATTGTATGTTTGTGTGTGCTTCTCCTCTCCCACATAGGAATCAATCAGTTCAACCCCATGGCAATGCAGAACGTGCAGATGTCCCAGGCGCCCATGGGGGCCCGCGCCGCCTCGCCCATGAACCACTCGCAGCAGATGAACATGAGCTCTGTCCCAGCGGTGAGACCTCCATGCTCCCTCTATGCCCTAGTTAACTCTTTCCTTCCTTCTGGATCTCCTTCTCTCCCTTTCTCCTCTCTCACTTCCTCTCCCTCACTTCCTCTCCCCCTCTCGCACTTCCTCTCCCCGTCTTGCTCCCCCTCTCACACTTCCTCTCCCCGTCTTGCTCCCCGTCGCACTTCCTCTCCCCGTCTTTCTCCCCCTCTCGCACTTCCTCTCCCCGTCTTGCTCCCCATCTCGCACTTCCTCTCCCCGTCTCGCACCTCCTCTCCCCGTCTCGCACTTCCTCTCCCCGTCTCGCACTTCCTCTCCCCGTCTCGCACTTCCTCTCCCCGTCTCGCACTTCCTCTCTCACTTCCACTCTCACTTCCTCTCCCCGTCTTGCTCCCCCTCTCTCACTTCCTCTCCCCGTCTTGCTCCACTAGTGTCTATAGAAAGTCTTCACCTCCTTGAGGGTTTTAAACATGGATTAAATTAGATTTTATTTCTACACAAACTACTCCACATTTTCAAAGTGAAAGAAAGTTATAAAAAATAGCTGAAAAGTAAAACTGTGGCGGGTTGACCTTAACTTTTTACCTGGGCTTTGGTCCTTTTCATATTTATTTTCATCCTGACAAACTCCCCATTCCCTGCCGGTGACAAGCATACCCGTAACATGATGCTGCCCCCACAATACTTCAAAATGGGGAGGGTTTTACTCTTGGATTTGACCCAACCCCGTAGTTTTTCATTTAGGCTAAAAAAGTGTTGTCTTGCAATATTATTTACAGAATGGATGATTAGGAATGGATTTAACACAGGCTTCTTCTCACTTCGTCATACAGGCCAGTAAATTGGAGTGAATCCAATGTTGTTGATCCCTTTGTGCGTTCAAGTATTGTGGTGTCAGCATACTTGTATTGGGTTATCAGCAGTGAAAATAAATATGGAAGGAGCAAAGACTAGTTTAAAAGTTACATAACTCACCTCAATCCTCTGAAAACCCTGGGATAAGGTTTTGTTTTTCTGTGGGACAATTACATATTTTTATGCAAAAGACTCACCAAAATGGCATTCCAAGAGGGTTTGTGAGTGGTGTAGTCTGTCCTGACTTGAATCTGCTTTTAAAAAATCTGCGACAAGGTTTGAATATTGCTGTCCGTGTTGTAGCTTTGACCCTACTTTCCATCACATTAGGTTTTTGTGTTGAGCCTCCATTGGTTGAGACACATCAAATCAAATTTATTTATATAGCCCTTTGTACATCAGCTGATATCTCTAAGTGCTGTACAGAAACCCAGCCTAAAACCCCAAACAGCAAGCAATGCAGGTGTAGAAGCACAGTGGCTAGGAAAAACCTAGAAAGTCCAAAACCTAGGAAGAAACCTAGAGAGGAACCAGGCTATGTGGGGTGGCCAGTCCTCGTCTGGCTGTGCCGGGTGAAGATTATAACAGAACATGGCCAAGATGTTCAAATGTTCATAAATGGCCAGCATGGTCAAATAATAATCACTGGCAGAACAGTTGAAACTGGATGATACCCCCGGACATGGCCAAACAGGAAGGATAAAACCCCACCCACTTTGCCAAAGCACAGCCCCCACACCACTAGAGGGATATCTTCAACCACCAACTTACCATCCTGAGACAAGGCTGAGTATAGCCCACAAAGATCTCCGCCACGGCACAACCCAAGGGGGGGCGTCAACCCAGACAGGAAGATCACATCAGTGACGCACCCCTCCTAGGGACTGTATGAAAGAGCCCTAGTAAGCCAGTGACTCAGCCCCTGTAATAGGGTTAGAGGCAGAGAATCCCAGTGGAAAGAGGGGAACCGGCCAGGCAGAGACAGCAAGGGCGGTTCGTTGCTCCAGAGCCTTTCCGTTCACCGTCACACTCCTGGGCCAGACTACACTCAATCATATGACCCACTGAAGAGATGAGTCTTCAGTAAAGACTTAAAGGTTGAGACCGAGTCTGCGTCTCTCACATGGGTAGGCAGACCATTCCATAAAAATGGAGCTCTGTAGGAGAAAGCCCTGCCTCCAGCTGTTTGCTTAGAAATTCTGGGGACAATTAGGAGGCCTGCGTCTTGTGACCGTAGCGTATGTATAGGTATGTACGGCAGGACCAAATCAGAGAGAGAGGTAGGAGCAAGCCCATGTAATGCTTTGTAGGTTAGCAGTAAAACCTTGAAATCAGCCCTTGCCTTGACATGGCCTTGAATACAGGGTTGGTGTCATTTCAATCATATCAACATAATGAATAGAATGGACCTATCCCTTCAGACCACTGCAATTTAGCTGGTACACCATTTGAAATTTAAATGTAATTGACATTTTAACTTCTAATTACTACCACAAAGATTGAGGCCGGTCCACCCACCGTCGAATGTCAACTGAGATGGTCATGTCTATTATAGTATCTGTATTTCTATGATTTCAGTAGGTTTCCTATGGAAGATTGACAAGAACACTTTAAGACAACATATTCCCATTCAAGTCAACATTCTCTGACGTGTGGATCTCCAACTGTCTTTGTGGTACCATTTGAAAGTTGAAATGTCCATTTGGTTCCCATTTTAGTACATTTATCTGCCAAAACAACCACCCTCTATTAAAGAGCATGTTGTTTCAACCGATGGCGGGCAAAACACAAAAACCTCAGATCATGTAAAATAAGGTCTAAGCTACATGTGAATATGAGAGAGAGAAATCTGAGTTTAAGAATTTTTAGGTAATTGACGTTTTAATGTTTATACACTTTTTTAAATTATAAATAGTTTGATAATCTTTTAAATATCATCACTCTGAACCCTTTATCTTTTCCAGTGATGAACTGGATGTCTCGGCAAATCCAATATTTAGCCGATGTTATTGCTGGTGTTGTGAAATGCTTGTATGGTGGGCTATGCAAAATAGGTGAACTTTGAGCAACTTTATCTCTTGAATGTTTTGGCATTCAGGTCCAAAATGTCACTTTCTGAGCACATCTACAACGGGCAAATATGTATGGAAGGTTTTATTCTAATGGAAAGGGGTGCTGTTAAATAAATGTACCCTGTAGCCTCCTTGTTTCTACTGGGAAAGTGGTTGAGCATTGTATATGTCTTAAATGAGTTGGGTTGGAGTTTCACTGTTGAGTATTTATCTACTTCTAGTTGTTGCCTCTCTGCCTTCTGCTTTCTAATCAGCACACTTGTTAGTTTATTACGTCGCAGGCCTTTCATAAGGAGTATTGTCTTGGTGGCATGTGTGTGTTATTGTATCCCATTCAGACCTGGGTTTAAATACTTTTCTACATCTTTAAAAAAAACTTTGAGCATTTCCTTTAGCCCGCCTGGAGTAACAGGTTGGTGGGGTTTGCACTTTTGTGACTTTTCTATTGGTTCCATTTCACCCGGCAACCTCAATTAAGCACAGCTGAAGTTTTAAAAATAATGAATTTGAAATAGTATTTGAACCCAGTTCAGATCTCATTTAGATGCGTAGTTATTATTGGCAAGGTCTCAATGCAAGATAGAGGTTTCCTCTCTATAACGTGTCTGTTTTTTTCTTCTCCTTTCCCCAGATGGGCATGTCCCCATCCAGGATGCCCCAGGTGCAAGGCATGATGGGACAGCACGCCAACAGCATGGTGGGACAGACAGCTAATCAGAGCCAGTTCATGCCCCAGAGCCAATTCTCTCCCAACACCGCCCCTGGCGGGGGAATGATGATGAACAACCTGGGCTCCCTCGGCCAGCCGCAAGCACAGGCAGCTGTCACTCAGGTGAGGAGAGAGACACTCACACAGATGGGGCTTGTGATCTGTTGCATTGATAATCTCTGCTGTTGGTTTGATCATATGTGAAGAAGCAGCGTTGTATGTGTTTATGGTTGTCAATATAAGTGTAGTGTTAGAATATGTACGTGTCTGAGTGGGTAGGTTTGTAACTCTGTGTGAATATGTAATAGTAGATGGAGCTCTAACTGTAACTTCTGTATCCCAGCCCCCCCTGCCCCGCGGCACCCCTCCACCCAACGCCTCGGCTAACCTGCAGCAGCTCCAGCACCCCCACTCCCACCCACCCCCCCAGGCTCAGCCTTCGCCGTCCTCCACCCCCACTCATGTCCCCAGTGGCGGCCTCACCGCCCGACCCCCCTCGACCCTGGGCATGCAGTCCCCTGCTGCCCCCTCCCAGCCGCTCACGCCCCTGCAGCATCAGCAACCGGGGACCCCCAGCCAGACGCAGCCCAGCTCAGTGCAGCCCCCCAGCACACCGGTAAAATACCTGCTTAGGATCCACAACACTCTTATAGGGAGTTATCCTGACCTGGTGAACTGACGAGCATAACTCATGGCTAGTTATATTCTTTCACTTGGGCCCAGAGTATTTCCTGCTTAGGTCATGTAGTCAGGAAATAAATAGATGCTCTTTTTAAAGCAGCCTTTGTTACGGTCATGCAGCTTTTCCACATGTAAAAAGGTCTATTGAAGGAACAGCATGATTGGAGTGATACTAAAGCTTTATTAACAATATGGTGTTTCTTTCACATGCCAGCTCTTAATGACTTGTTGTTGTGCCAGTCAACAGTTATAGCCAGCACCCAGCCTTCGCTTTTGAAGGGTTTGAAGGGTCATTCTCAAATGTTTCCCCTCTAGCTGTCCCAGGCGCCAGCCAGCATAGATAACCGCATGCCCACCCCAGGCTCGGTGGCAGAGGTCCACTCCCAACAGGCCCCACCAGACATGGCCCAAACGGAGCACAAAGCCGAGCTCAAAGACGAGGAGGAGGAGGAGGAGGACGACGAGGACGACGACTGTGGCTCGGGGAAAAAGCAGCCCAGCGACTTCAAAATGGAGGTGAGGATCGATATTGACTACAAGACACTTGACCAACCAGAGATTTCTATTTATATGTACATTATGAATGCAAGTGCTCTTGGATGGAAATATTAAAATGCATATGAACTCATCTGGTAAGGTGGCCATGTTGCCCTCCATCTTTCAAAACGTAGTGTCCTACAGAATGATCTAAGTGCACCCTCTAAATGTAGCTGTGCCCCATAGCAGGACGAAGACCAAAAAGACACCAAACCCCTCACGGTCAAGGAGGAGGAGCCAGACGGGGCGGAGCCTAAGCAGGAGCCAATGGAGACAAAGGAGGAGAAGAAGCCGGAGATTAAGAATGAACCCAAAGAGGAGGAGGAGGGCGGGGTCAACGGCACTTCAGCGTCCACCTCCCCCACCCAGAACCGCAAAAAAAGTGAGGACCTGGTTTCTATAAAACTAGCCGGGGCCAGGAGTTTTTCCAATGACAAGTAGTTTTTCCCCAGTTGGTCCTTATCTTATTGCAGCTCTTTCCTCAGTTATGTCAGTCCTTACCTTTACCCTGTTTAGTTTATTAGGATCCCCATTAGCTACTGCAAATGCAGCATCTACTCTTCCTGGGGTCCTCATGAAACGTACAAATACATGACAAAATGCAGAACCGTAATAGACTAGAACAACCGAAGGTATTACAATTACAAAAATAAGAGTTTGATATTGGAAAGATGACAAGAGACAACACATACTATTTAAACACTATATTCTTATATCCAGTTAAATGAGCTCTTTAGAGGAGAGGTGCTGTGATTCAATATGTTCTGTTTGTAAAGCTAAGAGAGTAACCTCTGACCAGAGCATTCCACTATGAGACGGCTCTATGCAGAACTGAGCGATACATTCAATGTGTTTTTGGTTTGGGTGCTGTGATGAAACCCATGGTGGTATGTCTGTTTTGTAGTGTATGTAATAGATTATACTAGTGGTTAGTATTCAACACATTTCTTAAAAAGACTAGAAGATAATTAGTACATTTCTCCTCAACCATGAGACTATCATGCATGTTGTTGATATTTGTTCTGTGTATGCTGCTCTGAGACAGCTGCAACTTTGCCAGGTCTTTCTTTGCTGCACTGGACTGTATTACCGGACATTAATCAAGATGAGATGAGACCAGAGCCTGAACAACTAGGACAAGTTGACCGTTGTGCCAAAAACGCAGAGCATCTTTTTACAACACATACAGTGCCTTGCGAAAGTATTTGGCCCCCTTGAACTTTGCGACCTTTTGCCACATTTCAGGCTTCAAACATAAAGATATAAAACTGTATTTTTTTGTGAAGGATCAACAACAAGTGGGACACAATCATGAAGTGGAACGACATTTATTGGATATTTCAAACTTTTTTAACAAATCAAAAACTGAAAAATTGGGCGTGCAAAATTATTCAGCCCCTTTACTTTCAGTGCAGCAAACTCTCTCCAGAAGTTCAGTGAGGATCTCTGAATGATCCAATGTTGACCTAAATGACTAATGATGATAAATACAATCCACCTGTGTGTAATCAAGTCTCCGTATAAATGCACCTGCACTGTGATAGTCTCAGAGGTCCGTTAAAAGCGCAGAGAGCATCATGAAGAACAAGGAACACACCAGGCAGGTCCGATATGCTGTTGTGAAGAAGTTTAAAGCCGGATTTGGATACAAAAAGATTTCCCAAGCTTTAAACATCCCAAGGAGCACTGTGCAAGCGATAATATTGAAATGGAAGGAGTATCAGACCACTGCAAATCTACCAAGACCTGGCCGTCCCTCTAAACTTTCAGCTCATACAAGGAGAAGACTGATCAGAGATGCAGCCAAGAGGCCCATGATCAGTCTGGATGAACTGCAGAGATCTACAGCTGAGGTGGGAAACTCTGTCCATAGGACAACAATCAGTCGTATATTGCACAAATCTGGCCCTTATGGAAGAGTGGCAAGAAGAAAGCCATTTCTTAAAGATATCCATAAAAAGTGTAGTTTAAAGTTTGCCACAAGCCACCTGGGAGACACACCAAACATGTGGAAGAAGGTGCTCTGGTCAGATGAAACCAAAATTTAACTTTTTGGCAACAATGCAAAACGTTATGTTTGGCGTAAAAGCAACACAGCTGAACACACCATCCCCACTGTCAAACATGGTGGTGGCAGCATCATGGTTTGGGCCTGCTTTTCTTCAGCAGGGACAGGGAAGATGGTTAAAATTGATGGGAAGATGGATGGAGCCAAATACAGGACCATTCTGGAAGAAAACCTGATGGAGTCTGCAAAAGACCTGAGACTGGGAAGGAGATTTGTCTTCCAACAAGACAATGATCCAAAACATAAAGCAAAATCTACAATGGAATGGTTCAAAAATAAACATATCCAGGTGTTAGAATGGCCAAGTCAAAGTCCAGACCTGAATCCAATCGAGAATCTGTGGAAAGAACTGAAAACTGCTGTTCACAAATGCTCTCCATCCAACCTCACTGAGCTCGAGCTGTTTTGCAAGGAGGAATGGGAAAAAATTTCAGTCTCTCGATGTGCAAAACTGATAGAGACATACCCCAAGCGACTTACAGCTGTAATCGCAGCAAAAGGTGGCGCTACAAAGTATTAACTTAAGGGGGCTGAATAATTTTGCACGCCCAATTTTTCAGTTTTTGATTTGTTAAAAAAGTTTGAAATATCCAATAAATGTCGTTCCACTTCATGATTGTGTCCCACTTGTTGTTGATTCTTCACAAAAAAATACAGTTTTATATCTTTATGTTTGAAGCCTGAAATGTGGCAAAAGGTCGCAAAGTTCAAGGGGGCCGAATACTTTCGCAAGGCACTGTACCTCTCTCCCCATCTTCACAACAACTCTGTCAATATGACTTGACCATGATAACTGACCCTGTGAAGAGACTGAAGCGTTCTGAATGTCAGATAGAAATAGAATAAATAGTCTTCGCGATCTCCCTTTTCCACATGACAGGTTATACTTTTTGTTCTTCTTGATAGATTTCTATGATGTTGTACATGATTCATTTGAATAGAGCCCTGACCGCTCTGTCCTTGCTGCAGTCTTTAAGCCAGAGGAGCTGCGCCAGGCCCTGATGCCCACACTAGAGGCCCTCTACAGACAGGACCCCGAGTCTCTGCCCTTCAGACAGCCTGTCGACCCCATGCTGCTGGGCATCCCTGTGAGTACACACATACTCATGTACATACACTTAGATAGTCGTACACCCTGAGAGTCTCTCTCTTGATTGGTTATGCCTAGTCATGTATTGATATGAAAACAAATGACAAATGAACTCGTTACTCAGTTCTATGCAGATTTCATAGATCTAGCCGAGGCTCAATAAGGATGAAGGATCTCTCTCATAACCATGTCCATATCATTCTGGTCAGAGCTATCAGTGAAGCTCTCACAATATCAGTGAAGCTCTCACAATATCAGTGAAGCTCTCACAATATCAGTGAAGCTCTCACAATATCAGTGAAGCTCTCACAATATCAGTGAAGCGCTGTCATTGACTGTCCTGAAGCTTGATAGCGAATGATAAGGCACTCTTAACTCAGTACCACTTAACTCTCTTCTAACCATTCCCCTCCTCCCCCCCTTCAGGACTACTTTGACATAGTGAAGAAACCTATGGACCTGTCCACTATAAAGCGTAAGCTGGACACGGGTCAGTACCAGGAACCCTGGCAGTACGTGGAAGACATCTGGGTCATGTTCAACAACGCCTGGATCTACAACCGCAAGACGTCCCGCGTCTACAAGTACTGCTCCAAGCTGGCCGAGGTGTTCGAGCTGGAGATAGACCCCGTCATGGTCAGCCTGGGCTACTGCTGTGGCAGGAAGGTGAGATGGTGTGAGGGAAGGAGGAGAGATGGAGGGATGTTAGTGGAGGAAAGAGAAGGAGTAGAGCTGGAGGTTAGTGGTGTTTGAGCTGGAGATAGACCCCGTCATGGTCAGCCTGGGCTACTGCTGTGGCAGGAAGGTGAGATGATGGGAGGGAAGGAGGAGGGATGTTAGTGGAGGAAAGAGGAGGAGTAGAGCGGGAGGTTAGTGGTGTTTGAGCTGGAGATAGACCCCGTCATGGTCAGCCTGGGCTACTGCTGTGGCAGGAAGGTGAGATGGGAGGGAGGGATGGAGGGATGTTAGTGGAGGAAAGAGAAGGAGTAGAGCGGGAGGTTAGTGGTGTTTGAGCTGGAGATAGACCCCGTCATGGTCAGCCTGGGCTACTGGAAACTCTCAGCTCTAATTGTAGGTTATCGTTAGGGCCAGGAGAAACTCTCAGCTCTAATTGTAGGTTATCGTTAGGGCCAGGAGAAACTCTCAGCTCTAATTGTAGGTTATCGTTAGGACCAGGAGAAACTCTCATCTCTAACTGTAGGTTATCGTTAGGGCCAGGAGAAAATCTCAGCTCTAATTGTAGGTTATCGTTAGGGCCAGGAGAAACTCTCAGCTCTAATTGTAGGTTATCGTTAGGGCCAGGAGAAACTCTCATCTCTAATTGTAGGTTATCGTTAGGGCCAGGAGAAACTCTCAGCTCTAATTGTAGGTTATCGTTAGGGCCAGGAGAAACTCTCATCTCTAATTGTAGGTTATCGTTAGGGCCAGGAGAAACTCTCAGCTCTAATTGTAGGTTATCGTTAGGACCAGGAGAAACTCTCATCTCTAACTGTAGGTTATCGTTAGGGCCAGGAGAAAATCTCAGCTCTAATTGTATGTTATCGTTAGGGCCAGGAGAAAATCTCAGCTCTAATTGTATGTTATCGTTAGGACCAGGAGAAACTCTCAGCTCTAATTGTAGGTTATCGTTAGGGCCAGGAGAAACTCTCATCTCTAATTGTAGGTTATCGTTAGGGCCAGGAGAAACTCTCAGCTCTAATTGTATGTTATCATTAGGACCAGGAGAAACTCTCAGCTCTAATTGTAGGTTATCGTGAGGGACAGGAGTTACCTAAATAGGGAGAACTTGTGTCCCTTGAAATACGGGTTTGTTAGCCAGGTTTGGGCTGTTGACGCCCTCAAGGTGGGAAACCATGGCACATTGCTGCTGATGACCTACAGTGCATTCGGAAAGTTTTCAGACCCCGTTTCCACATTTTTTTGTTACGTTACAGCCTTATTCTAAAATTGATTAAATAAATAAAAATCCTTATCAATCTAAACACAACACCCTATAATTACAAAGCAAAAGCAGTTTTTTTATAAAAAAAATAAACTGAAATACCTTATTTACATAATTATTCAAACCCTTGTCTATGAGCAGCAATCGGTGAAGAAGGGCCTTTGAGGGACATGACCAAGAACCCGATGGTCACTCTGACCGAGTCCCTCTGGAGATTGGAGAATGAATCAATTTTTTAATTAAAAATAATAATAATTAGCCAGAAGAAAGCCCTTCTTACATCAGCTGATGTCACAAAGTGCTGTACAGAAACCCAACCTAAAACCCCAAACAGCAAGCAATGCAGGTGTAGAAGCACGGTGGCTAGGAAAAACTCCCTGGAAAGGCCAGAACCTAGGAAGAAACCTGGAGGTACCAGGCTATGAGGGGTGGCCAGTCCTCTTCTGGCTGGGCCGGGTGGAGATTATAACAGAACATGGCCAAGATGTTCAAATCTTCATAGGTGACCAGCAGGGTCAAATAATAGTAATCACAGTGGTTGTAGAGGGTGCAACAGGTCAGCACCTCGGGAGTAAATGTCAGTTGGCTTTTCATAGCCGATCATTCAGAGTATCTCTACCGCTCCTGCTGTTTCTGGAGAGTTGAAAACAGCAGGTCCGGGACAAGGTAGCACTTCCGGTGAACAGATCAGGGTTCCACAGCCGCAGGCAGAACAGTTGAAACTGGAGCAGCAGCAAGGACTCATCAGGCCAGGTAGTCCTGAGGCATGGCCCTAGGGCTCAGAGAGGAGAAATACTCAAGACATAAGACTGACCCTAGCCCCCCGACACAAACTATTGCAGCATAAATACTGGAGGCTGAGACAGGAGGGGTCGGGAAACAATGTCGGCCCGTCCGACGATACCCCCGGACAGAACCTTCCAGAAGGGCAACAATCTCTGCAGCACTCCACCAATCAGGCCTTTATGGTAGAGTGGCTAGACGGAAGCCACTCCTCAGTAAAAGGCAACATGACAGCGCGCTCGGAGTTGGCCAAAAGGCCTCCCAGACCATGAGAAGCAAGATTCTTTGGTCTGATGAAACCAAGATTGAAGTCTTTGGCCTGAATGCCAAGTGTCACATCTGGAGGAAACCTGGCACCATCCCTACAGTGAAGCATGCTGGTGGCAGCATCATGCTGTGGGGATGTTTTTCAGCGGCAGGGACTGGGAGCCTAGTCCCAATCGAGGGAAAGATGAACGGAGCATTATACAGAGAGATCCTTGATGAAAACCTGCTCCAGAGAGCTCAGGACCTCAGAGTGGGGTGAAGGTTCACCTTCCAACAGGACAATGACCCTAAGCACACAGCCAAGACAACGCAGGAGTGGCTTCAGGACAAGTCTCAGAATGTCTTTGAGTGGCCCAGCCAGAGCCCGGACTTCAACCCGATTGAACATCTCTGCGGAGACCTGAAAAAGCTGTGCAGCGACACACCCCATCCAACCTGACAGAGCTTGAGAGGATCTGCAGAGAAGAATGGGAGAAACTCCCCATCCAACCTGACAGAGCTTGAGAGGATCTGCAGAGAAGAATGGGAGAAACTCCCCATCCAACCTGACAGAGCATGAGAGGATCTGCAGAGAAGAATGGGAGAGACTCCCCAAATACAGGTGTGCCAAGCTTGTAGCGTCACCTAAGACTGAAGGCTGTAATCGCTGCCAGAGGTGCTTCTACAAAGTACTGAGTAAAGGGTCTGAATATTTTTGTGATGTGTGATATTTTTTTGCAAGAATGCCTGAACCTGTTTTTGCTTTGTCGTTATGGAGTGTGGATTGATGAGGGGAAAAAACCATCTATTTTAGAATAAGACTGTAACTGAACAATGTGGATAAAGTCAATGCACTGTACTGTCATTTAAGAGGATACAATGCCCTGCAATTCTAATCAGGTTTTACTGGTCACATACACATATTTAGCGGATGCTTGTGTTCCTAGCGCCAACAATGCAGTACTATCTAACAATACACACAATCTAAAAGTAAAATAATGGAGTTAAGAAATATATGAATATTAGATAGAGCGATGTCAGAGTGGCATTGACTAAAATACAGTAGAATAGAATACAGTATATACATATGAGATGAGTAAAGCAGTATGTCATCATTATTTGAACTTGATTAAAGTGACTAGTGTTCCATTATTAAAGTGGCCAGTGATTCCAAGTCTATGTATATAGGGCAGCAGCCTCTAAGGTGCAGGGTTGAGTAACCGGGTGGAAGTCGGTTAGTGATGGTATTTAAGTCTGAAATGACACGACAAGAAACATCCCTAACCCCTCCAGACATGCATAACCATGCGCTGCTGTGTTTACTGTGTGACAGACAGCCACCTGTATGACCCCATGGCTAGATGGTCCTTAAAAAAGATTGAAACACTTGACTTAACATGATGAGCCTTTTGACTTCCTGTCGTACTTGTGACACTGAGTGTGCTTCCCAAATGGCACTCTATTCCCTATGTAGTGCACTATGCCCTATGGGCCCTGGTTAAAAAATAATGTATACTACATAGGGAATAGAGTGCCCTTTGGGATGTAAGCCTGAGACTATACGTACCAGTGAAAGGGGAACTTTCAGAGGAACACTAGGTTTTAATTTGGGAGAATCTGTGGACAGGACTGACCTGGCTGAATGCTAGACAGTGTAGAAGTGGATTCACTAACCCTTTCTCCCTGTGTTCCTCCACAGTTTGAGTTCTCACCCCAGACCCTCTGCTGCTATGGCAAGCAGCTGTGCACCATCTCCAGAGACGGAACCTACTTCAGCTACCAGAACAGGTAAGTCCACACTCCTGGTGGGGGGGTGGGGGGTGTTGTAAGTAGGCAGGGCAGGTGAAGGAAAGGGGGAGAAGGAGAGAGAAGGGGAATAGGATTGTGCTCTCACAGTACATTGTAATGTTAGTTCAGGTACATGTAAAACAATGAATAATTATGATGAGAGTATTCTAAGAGGGTATTTCACCAGAGGGATGGTGCGTACTAGATACTGGAAGGGTTACATGTTGTTAAAAGGAGTGTAGCCTACATTGACAGGATCTTCAGGTTTCCCTTCAAGCCCGATGTGCTGCAATATCAGCACCACTGCTCCCCCTGCTGTTCACACATTGCTATTGCACTTCAGTAGCTCCAAATATTGCGGATGCATTGCAGTTGCATGTAGTGGAGTTAATCTGAACTCAGCGCAGTGAAGCTCGTTAGGGTTAACTACTCTATCCCTTCTGGAAGCACGTTGATGCATTTTACACTAGTTATTTACCCACATTACCCACATTTTTAAAAGTAATTTCAACAAAAATTGTTATGAAAAGTTCCAAAGACAAGCAGAGGTGATCCATATGTCTGTGTGTTCTGTGTGCATCCCTCTCTCCCCTACATCACCAGGGCTGGCATTCACTCCAACAGTCTCCCAACTGACATGATCATATCAATCATATCATATGCCTGCGCATTACTAAAGCTTTACGTGGAGAAGTAGTGGAACCTAGTAGTTCAGCGAAGTGGTTATACTTAGTAGTATGGATATTCAGAT
This sequence comes from Oncorhynchus clarkii lewisi, assembly GCF_045791955.1. Classification (NCBI taxonomy): domain Eukaryota; kingdom Metazoa; phylum Chordata; class Actinopteri; order Salmoniformes; family Salmonidae; genus Oncorhynchus; species Oncorhynchus clarkii. The sequence goes on from NW_027260878.1 coordinate 54,174, forward strand.
GTACTAATGATTTACTTTGCTTATGTTAACATTCATGTTCCTCCCATCAACATGGTTAGTGTTCCTGTGTCATTTCAGTATAACACTATGAGAAGATGTGTGAATGACTGTCATGACCATTCTCATGGTGACTAACCTGTGTTCTACCTTCACTCTGCCCTGTCCTCTTGTCTCTGTCCTGTCTTTCTGTCCTCTTGTCTCTGTCCTGTCTTTCTGTCATCTTGTCTCTGTCCTGTCTTTCTGTCCTCTTGTCTCTGTCCTCTGTCCTCTGCCTGTGTTATGCTTTGCCATTCTGCCACCCATTGTGCCATTCTGACAACCATTTCCGCAACTCATTCTGCCACACGTGTGCCGGCTTGCCAACTTTCCCTGTGCTTCTGCTACTGTGTGCTCGCTCTAGCTCACCCAAATATGGCCTTGTTGCCGACAGGTATCACTTCTGTGAGAAGTGCTTCAACGAGATCCAGGGCAATAGCGTCACCCTGGGAGACGACCCGGCACAGCCACAGACGTAAGTTCGTGGTGGAATCTGTGGTAACGTTTTCATGTCAATACATTGAAAAAACACTGGGAAACAATGCTCTGTTTGATTTGGATTAGTTCCGTAGTTTTTATATTTTTTACCAATCCTAACTTTCACTTAACTTGAATTTTCATCAATACATGACTAAGTGAACATTTTGTTAGTGGAAGTAACCGCCCTTAAGTCTCCACTGATTCCATCTTTCCTCAGTGGATATCCTTAGTCCATAATTATAAATACTGGTCCAGAAGTGGTAGGCTTAGCTAATTATAGTCAAAGCTTGAAAAAAGGGAATCTGTATTCATATGAGTGGGCTGCGTGTTGGGGGCGTTGGCTGTAGAGTATCAGAACTGATTCTAACTGGTCGTCCGTTGTCTCTCTGTCCTCCAGTATGATATCTAAAGACCAGTTTGAAAAGAAGAAAAATGACATGTTGGATCCAGAACCGTGAGTATTGGTGTACCTTACCGTCTCAAACTGTTTACGTTTGATGGGGTTTTAGCCCTTTTCATTCTGCTTTAAAGCTTCTAAATCCGTTGGCGATGAGCCGTCATGTACAGTATGCATCACAGTATGCATCACAGTATGCATCACAGTATGCATCACAGTATGCATCACAGTATGTACAGTATGCATCACAGTATGTACAGTATGCATCACAGTATGTACAGTATGCATCACAGTATGCATCACAGTATGCATCACAGTATGTACCACAGTATGCATCACAGTATGTACAGTATGCATCACAGTATGTACAGTATGCATCACAGTATGTACAGTATGCATCACAGTATGCATCACAGTATGCATCACAGTATGTACAGTATGCATCACAGTATGTACAGTATGCATCACAGTATGTACAGTATGCATCACAGTATGCATCACAGTATGCATCACAGTATGCATCACAGTATGTACCACAGTATGCATCACAGTATGTACAGTATGCATCACAGTATGTACAGTATGCATCACAGTATGTACAGTATGCATCACAGTATGCATCACAGTATGCATCACAGTATGCATCACAGTATGCATCACAGTATGCATCACAGTATGCATCACAGTATGTACAGTATGCATCACGGTATGCATCACGGTATGCATCACGGTATGCATCACGGTATGCATCACGGTATGCATCACGGTATGCATCACGGTATGTACAGTGTTCATCACGGTATGTACAGTGTTCATCACGGTATGTACAGTGTTCATCGCGGTATGTACAGTGTTCATCGCGGTATGTACAGTGTTCATCGCGGTATGTACAGTGTTCATCGCGGTATGTACAGTGTTCATCACGGTATGTACAGTATGCATCACGGTATGTACAGTGTTCATCACGGTATGTACAGTGTTCATCACGGTATGTACAGTGTTCATCACGGTATGTACAGTGTTCATCACGGTATGTACAGTGTTCATCACGGTATGTACAGTGTTCATCACGGTATGTACAGTGTTCATCACGGTATGTACAGTATGCATCACAGTATGTACAGTATGCATCACAGTATGCACAGTATGCATCACAGTATGTACAGTATGCATCACAGTATGTACAGTACGCATCACAGTACTGCCTTTATTTGGACCATTTAAAAACACTAATCAGCCACACAAGTGGATACACTGCATTTAAAATACCGGAGGATGAAAGTATTGTCCTGAGCTGAGAGATCTGTCAAACAAAGACATGAAAATGAATAACCATTGATGGTGAATAGTGTATGAGCCTTGTCTCTTGCACCTGTCCCTCGCTTTTCCCATTCGATCACGGAGCGTGAGATGACCTCCCCAAGTACATGGGCAATGGTGGCTGCAAAAGTGTTTTGAATTAGGTGACAATTCTAACTGATATTTTATGTAACTAGATTCATTACTATCAGTCACTGACATTTTCCACTACATTTTTAAAGGGTGTATACCAAGGTTCGGGATCAATTCCATTTCAATCGCGAATTTTAATGAATTGAAGTCACTTCCTGAATTGACCCCCAACTCTTGTACATACAAGAGTCCACCGCATTAGTATGTTGTCTCACGCCCATATGTCAGTCAACTGTTGTATCTATTACCCACTCTGCACTATCTATTACCCACTCTGCACTATCTATTACCCACTCTGCACTATCTATTACCCACTCTGCACTATCTATTACCCACTCTGCACTATCTATTACCCACTCTGCACTATCTATTACCCACTCTGCACTATCTATTACCCACTCTGCAGTATCTATTACCCACTCTGCAGTATCTATTACCCACTCTGCAGTATCTATTACCCACTCTGCAGTATCTATTACCCACTCTGCAGTATCTATTACCCACTCTGCAGTATCTATTACCCACTCTGCACTATCTATTACCCACTCTGCAGTATCTATTACCCACTCTGCAGTATCTATTACCCACTCTGCACTATCTATTACCCACTCTGCAGTATCTATTACCCACTCTGCAGTATCTATTACCCACTCTGCAGTATCTATTACCCACTCTGCAGTATCTATTACCCACTCTGCAGTATCTATTACCCACTCTGCAGTATCTATTACCCACTCTGCAGTATCTATTACCCACTCTGCAGTATCTATTACCCACTCTGCAGTATCTATTACCCACTCTGCAGTATCTATTACCCACTCTGCAGTATCTATTACCCACTCTGCACTATCTATTACCCACTCTGCAGTATCTATTACCCACTCTGCAGTATCTATTACCCACTCTGCAGTATCTATTACCCACTCTGCAGTATCTATTACCCACTCTGCAGTATCTATTACCCACTCTGCAGTATCTATTACCCACTCTGCAGTATCTATTACCCACTCTGCAGTATCTATTACCCACTCTGCACTATCTATTACCCACTCTGCACTATCTATTACCCACTCTGCAGTATCTATTACCCACTCTGCAGTATCTATTACCCACTCTGCAGTATCTATTACCCACTCTGCACTATCTATTACCCACTCTGCACTATCTATTACCCACTCTGCAGTATCTATTACCCACTCTGCAGTATCTATTACCCACTCTGCAGTATCTATTACCCACTCTGCACTATCTATTACCCACTCTGCAGTATCTATTACCCACTCTGCAGTATCTATTACCCACTCTGCAGTATCTATTACCCACTCTGCAGTATCTATTACCCACTCTGCACTATCTATTACCCACTCTGCAGTATCTATTACCCACTCTGCACTATCTATTACCCACTCTGCACTATCTATTACCCACTCTGCACTATCTATTACCCACTCTGCACTATCTATTACCCACTCTGCAGTATCTATTACCCACTCTGCAGTATCTATTACCCACTCTGCAGTATCTATTACCCACTCTGCAGTATCTATTACCCACTCTGCAGTATCTATTACCCACTCTGCAGTATCTATTACCCACTCTGCAGTATCTATTACCCACTCTGCAGTATCTATTACCCACTCTGCAGTATCTATTACCCACTCTGCAGTATCTATTACCCACTCTGCAGTATCTATTACCCACTCTGCACTATCTATTACCCACTCTGCAGTATCTATTACTCACTCTGCACTATCTATTACCCACTCTGCAGTATCTATTACCCACTCTGCAGTATCTATTACCCACTCTGCAGTATCTATTACCCACTCTGCAGTATCTATTACCCACTCTGCAGTATCTATTACCCACTCTGCAGTATCTATTACCCACTCTGCAGTATCTATTACCCACTCTGCAGTATCTATTACCCACTCTGCACTATCTATTACCCACTCTGCACTATCTATTACCCACTCTGCACTATCTATTACCCACTCTGCAGTATCTATTACCCACTCTGCAGTATCTATTACCCACTCTGCAGTATCTATTACCCACTCTGCAGTATCTATTACCCACTCTGCACTATCTATTACCCACTCTGCACTATCTATTACCCACTCTGCAGTATCTATTACCCACTCTGCAGTATCTATTACCCACTCTGCACTATCTATTACCCACTCTGCAGTATCTATTACCCACTCTGCACTATCTATTACCCACTCTGCAGTATCTATTACCCACTCTGCACTATCTATTACCCACTCTGCACTATCTATTACCCACTCTGCAGTATCTATTACCCACTCTGCAGTATCTATTACCCACTCTGCAGTATCTATTACCCACTCTGCAGTATCTATTACCCACTCTGCAGTATCTATTACCCACTCTGCACTATCTATTACCCACTCTGCAGTATCTATTACCACTCTGCAGTATCTATTACCCACTCTGCAGTATCTATTACCCACTCTGCAGTATCTATTACCCACTCTGCAGTATCTATTACCCACTCTGCACTATCTATTACCCACTCTGCAGTATCTATTACCCACTCTGCACTATCTATTACCCACTCTGCACTATCTATTACCCACTCTGCAGTATCTATTACCCACTCTGCAGTATCTATTACCCACTCTGCAGTATCTATTACCCACTCTGCAGTATCTATTACCCACTCTGCAGTATCTATTACCCACTCTGCACTATCTATTACCCACTCTGCACTATCTATTACCCACTCTGCAGTATCTATTACCCACTCTGCAGTATCTATTACCCACTCTGCAGTATCTATTACCCACTCTGCAGTATCTATTACCCACTCTGCAGTATCTATTACCACTCTGCAGTATCTATTACCCACTCTGCACTATCTATTACCCACTCTGCAGTATCTATTACCCACTCTGCAGTATCTATTACCCACTCTGCAGTATCTATTACCCACTCTGCAGTATCTATTACCCACTCTGCAGTATCTATTACCCACTCTGCACTATCTATTACCCACTCTGCAGTATCTATTACCCACTCTGCACTATCTATTACCCACTCTGCAGTATCTATTACCCACTCTGCAGTATCTATTACCCACTCTGCAGTATCTATTACCCACTCTGCAGTATCTATTACCACTCTGCAGTATCTATTACCCACTCTGCAGTATCTATTACCCACTCTGCAGTATCTATTACCACTCTGCAGTATCTATTACCACTCTGCAGTATCTATTACCCACTCTGCAGTATCTATTACCCACTCTGCAGTATCTATTACCCACTCTGCAGTATCTATTACCCACTCTGCAGTATCTATTACCCACTCTGCAGTATCTATTACCCACTCTGCACTATCTATTACCCACTCTGCAGTATCTATTACCCACTCTGCAGTATCTATTACCCACTCTGCAGTATCTATTACCCACTCTGCAGTATCTGTGAACAAGCAAGTCTCTTCTTGGAGACCATATGTCAGTCAACTGTTGTATCTATTACCCACTCTGCAGTATCTGTGAACAAGCAAGTCTCTTCTTGGAGACCGAGGTGTTGGTGTACCTTCCCTGACCAGCCTTCTCTCTCTCCTCACACAGGTTTGTTGAATGTAAAGACTGTGGACGGAAGATGCACCAGATCTGTGTGCTGCATTATGATGTCATCTGGCCATCGGGGTAAGCCTCATGTACCCTGAACAGACCAACGGCCCCCGTGTGTCTTCTGATCACTGTTTCTGACTGTCTATTTGACACTTCCACTTTCCCTCAGCTTCATTTGCGACATCTGTCTGAAGAAGTCCGGCAAGACGAGGAAAGAGAACAAGTTCGCTGCCAAAAGTAAGTTTGAGATTGTGTTGAATAATTGTGGCGATCCGAGTGGATCCACCATTGTAGACGTGTGATGGAAGTTATTTCAGTAACTGGTAATGAGGATGTGAGGTTTGATATGACCTGCATCTGTATAACCTGTAGGACAACGGAACTATTTGATGGTATCTTTCTCGCAGGGCTACAGACGACGAGGTTGGGCATGTACATCGAGGACCGGGTGAATAAGTACTTGAAGAGACAGAACCACCCTGAGGCCGGGGAGGTGTTTGTACGGGTGGTGGCTAGCTCCGACAAAAATGTTGAAATCAAACCTGGCATGAAATCTAGGTAAGGAAGGACTGCAGCTGCTCCAACAGTGAAATGGCCCCTTATCAATACTTTTAAAACCAGTTTATTGAACATGTTGAGAAAGATGTTCATTGAGGATTGTTCTAATAAAGTTGTCTTCCAAGAGTTGCTCCAATATGTTTTTCATCTTCAGTTTGCTCCTTTGTTCATGCACCTTGGTTGGAAAGCGATGGCGCGGTAGTGTTCTTGATAGTGCTGAGGAGATTCTGTGGCAGAAGGCGTCTACACCGTTAATGATGAGTGACGTTCCCTGTGGTTGTGGATGTGGAGATTTCTCCCTTACTAGTAAAAGCACTATATAAATGTTTCATTCACTAATGAATTGATTAACTGTGTTTGTCTCCCCAGGTTTGTGGACTCGGGTGAAATGCAGGAGACCTTCCCTTACAGAACCAAAGCACTTTTTGCCTTTGAGGAGATTGACGGTGTGGACGTGTGTTTCTTTGGTATGCACGTCCAGGAGTACGGTTCCGAGTGCGCCTTCCCCAACACCAGGTAACACTTTATAACGTAGTGGTAACACAACATTATACACTTCTTAACAGTAATACACTCCTTCCCCAACACCAGGTAACACTTTATAACGTAGTGATAACACAACATAATACACTTCTTAACAGTAATACATTCCTTCCCCAACACCAGGTAACACTTTATAACGTAGTGATAACACAACATAATACACTTCTTAACAGTAATACACTCCTTCCCCAACACCAGGTAACACTTTATAACGTAGTAATAACACAACATAATACACTTCTTAACAGTAATACACTCGTCCCCAACACCAGGTAACACTTTATAACGTAGTGATAACACAACATAATACACTTCTTAACAGTAATACACTCGTCCCCAACACCAGGTAACACTTTATAACGTAGTGATAACACAACATAATACACTTCTTAACAGTAATACATTCCTTCCCCAACACCAGGTAACACTTTATAACGTAGTGATAACACAACATAATACACTTCTTAACAGTAATACACTCCTTCCCAACACCAGGTAACACTTTATAACGTAGTGATAACACAACATAATACACTTCTTAACAGTAATACATTCCTTCCCAACACCAGGTAACTTACACTTCAGAACGAGGATGATGATAATATAAACTCAGCAAAAAAAGAAGCATCCTCTCACTGTCAACTGCGTTTATTTTCAGCTTAACATGTGTAAATATTTGTATGAACATAAGATTCAACAACTGAGATATAAACTGAACAAGTTCCACAGACATGTGACTAACAGAAATGGAATAATGTGTCCCTGAACAAAGAGGGGGGTCAAAAGTAACAGTCAGTATCTGGTTTGGCCACCAGCTGCATTAAGCACTGCGGTGCATCTCCTCCTCATGGACTGCACCAGATTTGCCAGTTATTGCTGTGAGATGTTACCCCACTCTTCTACCAAGGCACCTGCAAGTTCCCGGACATTTCTGGGGGGAATGGCCCTAGCCCTCTCAGTCCGGTGACGCTGACACATCGCCCCAGACCATGACGGACACTCCACCTCCAAATCGATCCGGCTCCAGAGTACAGGCCTCGGTGTAACGCTCATTTCTTTGACAATAAACGCAAATCTGACCATCACCCCTGGTGAAACAGACACCGCTGCTGTCTGGTCCAGCGACAGTGGGTTTGTGCCCATAGACGATGTTGTTGCCGGTGATGTCTGGTGAGGACCTGCCTTACAACAGGCCTACAAGCCCTCAGTCCAGCCTCTCTCAGCCTATTGCAGACAGTCTGAGCACTGATGGAAGGATTGTGCGTTCCTGGTGTAACTCAGGCAGTTGCTGTTGCCATCCTGTACCTGTCCTGCAGGTGTGATGTTCGGGTGTACCGATCCTGTGCAGGTGTTGTTACACGTGGTCTGCCACTGTGAGGACGGTCAGCTGTCCGTCCTGTCTCCCTGTAGCGCTGTCTTAGGCGTCTGACAGTACAGACATTGCAATTTATTGCCCTGGCCACATCTGCAGTCCTCATGCCTCCTTACAGCATGCCTAAGGCACGTTAACGCAGATGAGCAGGAACCCTGGGCTTCTTTCTTTTGGTGTTTTCAGAGTCAGTAGAAAGGCCTCTTTAGTGTCCTAAGTTTTCATAACTGTGAATAAAAATGAAGTTGTTGAAGTGTTTCCATTACCCATTTAGGCAAATTGCACATTAGGCCTAATACACTGGTGACAGCATGAAGCCTGATGCCCTCCCACATAGGATTCATGTCTCAGCTAGCCATCAAAACCCAGCATGGATAGAATCAATAATTGACAAACATTTGCCATATTCAAATAATTCTCGTGCCAACGTATCACCAGGGTGAAACTTGGACTCCTGTACATCTGAAATAATTGGATGGTGAAACTTGCTAGCCAACCAGAAAAGCAATTCCGGGCCTGGTTAACCAGGTTAGCTATAGTTGTCAGTGTAACAGGCCTGGTTAACCAGGTTAGCTATAGTTGTCAGTGTAACAGGCCTGGTTAACCAGGTTAGCTATAGTTGTCAGTGTAACAGGCCTGGTTAACCAGGTTAGCTATAGTTGTCAGTGTAACAGGCCTAGTTAACCAGGTTAGCTATAGTTGTCAGTGTAACACACCTAGTGTCTTCTTCTCTCCAGACGGGTTTACATATCGTATCTGGACAGTATTCACTTCTTCAAGCCCCGGGCGTTGAGGACGGCAGTCTACCATGAGATCTTGATAGGGTACCTGGAGTACGTTAAGAAACTGGGGTAGGTTTTCAATACCGGTGACAACACTCCCATTCAATCATTACACTGCTTTTCCAGGCTGGTTTCCTGTACACAGATTAAGCCTAGTTTTGGAGTAAAAAGCTATTTCAGTGGAGAATATCATGCTTCTTAGTCCAGGACTAGGCCTCATTTATGTCTGTAAAACCCGTTTGTGTGTCCAGGCAGGTTTAGGAATAGCTAAATCTTGCAAACTCATTTTGAAATAATTTCTTAACAAAGAATATTCCCAAGATATTTGTCGCAGTACCTTGAAATGCATGACGTTGAACCTAAAATCTGTCCTCCCATCCCTGGTCCCATGCAGCTATGTGTATGGTCATATCTGGGCGTGCCCCCCCAGTGAAGGGGACGACTACATCTTCCACTGCCACCCGCAGGACCAGAAGATCCCCAAGCCCAAGAGGCTGCAGGAGTGGTACAGGAAGATGCTGGAGAAGGCCTTCGCAGAGAGGATCCTCCATGATTTCAAGGTGAGACATGAAGGGGACCGTGGCTGTGTTCATTAGGCACCAAACAGAAGGCAACGGATTGGAACTCGGAGGGACTCGTCTGGAATTGGTTCAATAAGAAATTGTATTTTTAAGTGGCTTCTGTCTTAGGCCCGTGCTTACGTTTCTTATTAAATGCTGTTTTGAGTGTGGCATTGTCCCACACCATCAGCCCCATCTGTGCAGTCCAAGTAACAGGCGTCTTTTCTCCAGGACATCTTCAAGCAGGCCACGGAGGACCGTATTACCAGTGCCAACGAGATGCCCTACTTCGAAGGGGACTTCTGGCCCAACGTGCTGGAGGAGAGCATCAAGGAGCTGGAGCAGGAGGAGGAGGAGAGGAAGAAGGAAGAGAACGTGGCCTCCTGTGAGACCCCCGAGGTAAGACGGAGTGCTTTGTATGATGGAGGAGTGGACCCAATCTGACCCCTAGACACCGTGTCCTATGAATTTGTAGAGGTCTCTGAGGATTTCATTGGTATAAGCTGTACTGTGAAAACGTCTACCTATCAGAGGAGAGGGCAGATGATGGTGTCTGTCCTCCTGTCTTTCGACAGCCACTAGGTCAAAGCACGTCACAGACCTATTCTTCTTTTACCATTTATTTATGTCCATGTGTCCTCCATTGCCTCTGTTAACAGCTCTTTGTCCCCCCCCCCCCCCCTCTCATATCAGCACACTGCTGACAGCAAAAACGCCAAGAAGAAGAACAACAAGAAGACCAATAAAAACAAGAGCAGCGTGAGCCGAGCCAATAAGAAGAAGCCTGGCATGCCCAATGTAGCCAACGACCTGTCCCAGAAGCTCTACTCCACGCTGGAGAAACACAAGGAGGTAGATGTCACTCACTCCACCCACTCATATAACATACACTCTAAAGCCCCGTTACCTTCCTCATCTCTCACTCCTTTAGTTGATCACAGTTTTGTAAGGACTTCTGTGGTCACATTATCTGTAGAGGCTCAGATCCAACACTAACATATCACTTAGAATGAAGCAATGCATTGAACTTGCATTCTAACTGGTGTACTAGTGTGGATATTGAAACACAACCACTTCTAGCTTGTGACTTCCTGTCCTCTCTTTTGTCTGATAATCTGATGACTCATGTCTCCCTCTCTTACCTCCCTCTCCACCCTTTCCCGCAGGTGTTCTTTGTGATCCATCTGCACGCGGGACCCTCGGTCAACACCCTCCCCCCTATCATGGATCCAGACCCCCTGCTGACCTGCGACCTGATGGACGGCCGTGACGCCTTCCTCACCCTGGCCCGGGACAAGCACTGGGAGTTCAGCTCTCTGCGGAGGTGCAAGTGGAGCACCATGTGTATGTTGGTGGAGCTGCACAACCAGGGCCAGGACCGCTTCGTCTACACCTGCAACGAGTGTAAACACCACGTGGAGACGCGCTGGCACTGCACCGTCTGTGAGGTAAGCCAGGGGGTGATGGTGCTGATTCATCACACATACACCAACACACGCTCCGACAGCATGTAATACATGGATATTGTCAATTCACTTTTTTAAACTGGAAGCAAAGGAAGTATTTTATTGTATGTTTATTTCACTTAAAAAGTGTGCTCATGCCAGATAATCGATAAATTGTCAAATGATTTTAAAGGTCTAATGCAGCCGTTTTTATCTCTATCATATTTTTTCTGGGTAACAATGAATTACCTTAATGTGATGGTTTCAATATAAATGGTAAAAAAAGGAGCTTAGCAAAGATACATTTCTCAAGTAGGATTTTTGCTATCTGGGAGTGGCTTGAGTGGCGAGGGTAAAACTGAAAATGAGCTGTTATTGGCCCGAGAGGTTTGGAATGCTTTTTCTTATTAATCTATTAACTCATTTACCGCCTGGTTATGTCACCATGGAAGGCCAAAACTCCATCCCACCAAAACAGGCAGAAATGTCAGGTGGTCTTTTCAAACCGCTCTTAATAGGGGCGTTATCCTAATTTGAACAATTTCACAGTTTTATTCCAACCTCATAATGTGGAAATCCATAAAACAGGAAAATCACCTTTTTGACAGCGCTGGACCTTCAATACATTTTGTGATTAAACGTCATCACATTTGTAACAAGTTGGTGCAGGTATGTGTGTGTGGGGCTGGGAGTGTGTAACCATAGAAACATTATGAGTGGAACTGTGATATGTGGTGTTTTCTCTCTCGCAGGACTTTGACCTATGCATCAACTGCTACGCTGCCAAGGGCCACGAGCACAAGATGGTTAAGTGGGGCCTCGGGCTGGACGACGACAGCAACGGAGCGGGCGGTGCCGGGGGCGAGGCCTCCCAGAGTCCCCAAGAATCCCGCCGCCTCTCCATCCAACGCTGCATCCAGTCCCTGGTCCACGCCTGTCAGTGCCGCAACGCCAACTGCTCGCTGCCCTCCTGCCAGAAGATGAAGCGCGTGGTGCAGCACACCAAAGGTTGCAAGAGGAAGACCAACGGCGGCTGCCCCGTGTGCAAGCAGCTCATCGCCCTGTGCTGCTACCACGCCAAACACTGCCAGGAGAACAAGTGTCCCGTGCCCTTCTGTCTGAACATCAAGCACAAGCTGAGGCAGCAGCAGCTCCAGCACCGCTTACAACAGGCTCAGATGATGAGGAGAAGAATGGCCACTATGGCCGGGCGTGGAATGGCACCTCAGAGCCTGCCGTCGCCACCTACCTCAGCCACCCCCGGCACCCCCACCTCGGGCGGACAGACCCCCAGCACACCCACCCACACCCCCCAGGCCTCCTTACCCATCAGCCAGCCCCAGCAGCAGCCGCCCCCCAACGTGACAGCCGGCATGGCCCAGCAACAACCCGGCTTTCCCAACAACGGGCGCACCAGCCAGCCGCCAACGCCGGTTCCACAAGGGGGAAAGCCGGGGCCCCAGTCTTCCCCCCTACATCAGGTGCAGTCGCCCCTGCCCAACATACCCAACATGACCCCCCAACAACAACAGATTCCCCAACAACAACAACCGCCCCCGCGGGCCGCTCTGAAGATGGCCCAGCACATAAAGATGGTGGCCAAGGCCAAGCAGCAGCAGCAGCAACAACAGAACTACAACATGAACATGCCCAACGGTGTGCCCATGAACCACCCCCGCATGGTGGGGCCTATGCAAGGCCAGATGGGGCCAGGGCAGATGCAGCAGATGATGGGGCCCCGGGGCCCCCAAGTGATGCAGGCCATGCAGCAGAGCCAGTGGGGCCCCCAGGGGGGGATGCAGCAGAACCCCCTCCAGAACCCCCAAGCGGTCCAACAACAGCAGCAAGGCCTACCCCAGCAAGGTGGCCCCATGGCCCCCCAACAGGCTCAGGGAAACTCCACTCAGTTGATGCAGCAGCGGCCCATGATGCAGCAGCAGCCCGGCCTTCAGATGCCCCCGGGGGTCCACATGCCCCCCCCGGGGCCCCCTCAGCAGCAGAGCATGACGCCACAGCAACAAGGGGGCATGCCCCGGGGCATCCCGGGAAACATCGCCCCCAATGCCCTGCAGGACCTCCTGAGGACCCTCAAGTCGCCCAGCTCTCCCCAGCAGCAGCAGCAGGTGCTCAACATCCTCAAGTCCAACCCCCACCTCATGGCCGCCTTCATCAAGCAGCGCACGGCCAAGTACCAGGCAAGCCAACTACCGGGCCAGCAGCAGCAGCAGAACCCCCAACAACAACAACAGCAGAACCCCCAGGCGATCCTGGGAGGCCAGGCTGGGATGCAGGCCATGGCTGCTGCCATGCAGGCTGGGGCAGTGCAGCAGAGGCCGGGGGTGGGCATGCCCCCCCAGCAGCAGCAGCAGCCTGGCCCTCAGCAGGTTGGTGGCCCCCAGGGTATGGCCGCCATGGGCCCACAGGGACAACAGCTGATGAACGCCGCCGCACACAACGGCAACCCCCAGCTCTACCGCAGGCAGCTGCTCCGGATGCAACAGATGCAGCAGCAGCAACAACAACAACAGCAAGGAGCCATGCCCCAGGGCCTTCCAGGCCAGTTCCCCCAGCAGCAGGGAGGAGCAGCCAGCTACTCCCAGCTCCGCATGCAGCAGCAGAGGGCCATGCAGCTCCCCCCCATGGCCCAGATGGGGCAGCCCGGCATGGGCATGGACGGGCCCCAGGCCCAAAACCTCCTCCAGCAGAGGATGCTCCAGCAGCAACAGCAACAGCAGATGCTGAAGCAGCAGATGGGCTCTCCAGCCCAGGCCAACTCCATGAGCCCCCAGCCCCACATGCTCCAAGGACAGCCTCAGGGAGGAGCTCACCTGCCTGGCCAGGCGATGGGCAACGCCCTAGGCAATCAGGTTAGGTCTCCAGCCCCGGTGCAGTCGCCCCACCCTCCCTCACAGCAGCCCCCACATTCCAGCCCCTCCCCCCGGTTACAGCCCCATCCCTCACCCCAGCACGCCAACCTCCACTCCGGCTCACCCCACCCCAGTCTGGGCGGCCTCATGCCAGGCTCCATGGACCAGGGACACATGGGCACGCCCGAGCAGAGCGCCATGCTCCCGCAGCTCAACACGCCCAGCCGTGGCAGGCTTAGCAATGACTTGAATATGGTGGGCGACACCACAGGAGACACACTCGAGAAGTTTGTTGAAGGATTGTAGCATTTTGTGACGAGACTTGTTTGGTTTTCTCGGTTTTCCACAAATAACTTTTTGTACTGACTGCTATGTAAAGAGATGAGGCCTAAGGACTGTGAACCTTTCCTTAAACCAAGGGACTGCTATTTCTTCCAACAAAACGGAGGAATTTGAATAATTATTGCTGTTTAAAGAGGAGAATGGGGGGAAAAAAACACATATTTTGGGGTTCAGACCAGCCATGAAAATAATTTTGTTTTAATTTGTATTATTATTTGTTTTATGTCTCTGGTATGTACTTTTTTTAATGACACCTTCTCAAAACGAGTCTTTCATTTTATTTTTCAATGTTTTTATTTTGTACCTTTGCAAAAAAAATCATAGCGTTTTTGTGTTGAGAAGATTGTAAAATAATCTTGTCTGAACTTTTTGTGCCAGGTTTTGCATCTTTGCTCCCTCTTCATTCCTGGCTAATTTATTATTATAATGTACCATTTTTCAAAAAAGGGCACATGCCTTTAGGTGAGACTTATTTTCTTTCCGTACTGCAGAAGAGTCCTTGTGGGATATTCATGTATTTGTATAGAGCTAGGAACTATCGCACACCCAAACACCACGTTCAGGTGTGAACAACTGACTCTCTCAAATGCTCCTTCATCCACAGCTGCCGGAATGTTCCTTTTCTACTGGCTTGGAACCAGTATCTCTGTCCTCCAGATGTTGGACATCTTTGTTTCTTTGTTTATCCTTCAATCTGAAGTCTTGATCCCCTCCCCGGGCTTAACTGTGGCGTGGGTTTGTACCTTTTGGACTGCTTGCTGATTTGTGATTGGAGAGCGTTCTGTGCATCTTTTTTCCTCTTGCATTAAACTTGAATTGAGGTGAAACTGTTCACTGTTGTAAATCATGCAGGTTGACAATGTAAATATGCAGAAAAAGAATGAATCACTGTACAAACTGGTTAAAAATGACTCATTTCGTACTTATATACCATATTGTTAAATAAACTGTGTGCAAACAGACAACAATGGTGTTTGTATATTTTACATGTATTGTGTGCATGGCGATGGTGCAACTTAATGTACTTCAGCATCATGTAACGGTTTACCAAAACATTACTTACAGCAAAACGTGCCATATTGGTGGTTGCAGATATACTGTAAAATAATTGATTGCTGCACAGTTAACCCCTAACAGTATACACAACAATGACCTTCAATCAAAGGTAAATATTGGGACGTTTGGAATTGACAACTTTAAACATGTTTTCCTGTCTTGCATCGTAGATTTGTCTTAATGCAAATGTAGCTTATGCTGGGAATGGGGTTTTTCATTTGCACCAAAGTCTTCTGTCTAATTCCCGTATTTTCATTTATTTCTCACATCTCTCTAAGCAGGCAATATGCTAGTAGCTTGAATTACGTAATCTTTGTGCGACTGTGAGAGGTCCTACTTGTGCTTGCAGTTGTCGCACTTCTGTTTAACGTGTGTTGAATAGGTCAAACGACCTCTTGCTCTGTCAAAGATGTCTCGGTGCCTGAAATTGTTCAAATTCGCTTTGGGTTCTTCTCGAAGGGCCAACTCCAGGCTCCTGTCTTCTGGACGAGGATTGGGTAGTAGGACTGTAGGACCATTCAGTGAAGGTAAGCCGCTCGCTAACGTTAGTTCGCTAGCTAAAGCACTGCAGTTATATGAGCTAACTAATGTTAGCGTGCTCTGCCTGACGTTATATTACACAAGATCACTCACTCCCTGTCATATGCAACATGAAGTTGTCGACGACTGTGGAATGCGGTGTTTATTGACAAATGTGTCTTAACTAGCCATCCAACTATTTTTGTTTGAGCTAGCTAGCATATTTTGATATTTGGCATCTGGTGAATTAATTACATATGTGACCGGACCATTGTATATAAATATGGGGACAGTTGCATGTGCCCCGTACCGCAGCACAGACGACCAGTATCTTTACCAAGGATAATCAAATCAAATTTATAAGGATGTATCCTTGACCTAACCTACTTCATTGTAAACTTGCATTCATGTTGCATCAGATAAATCCAAGACAAGGACGTTCTAAAAGTGAACCATGACCACTGACACTCAATGCGTTTGAATATTCAATATGATGATTGCATGACCTCGCACGCCACCTATCCCCTCCTGTCAACAGATGCCCATGTCAGGCAGCAGCAGAAACAATGGTCCAGAAGTGGCATGTGGAACCCCAGCCTTTGTCTCACCCAGTGTTCCTACTACAGCACCAAGGAAGCTGAGAGAGTCCCTCAGGATACAGACAAGGATCTAGAAGCTGAGAAAGCTCCTGCGACAGAGAAGGTTGAGGAAGTAGAGAATATTCAAGAGGCAGAGGATAAAGCTCCCGAAGAAGAACCCCTGCACACAATCATCCAAGACACAGAGAATGTCCAAGGTGATATGTTTTCTGACCTCAGACCTGTTAGCTAACATTCTCAGTTTTGTGCTATAACAATTGGAACTTCAACATCACTAGCCAGTGATTGTCATAGTATTATGATTTGGCAACATTAATGGACACTGGATAGTTGTATGTGTAGCTTATGATATACTTTAGTCCACATCCTGTGTCCTTAGCATGCTAAACTAATGAAGTTAACCGTTTTCAATCTGATTTGTCCAGGCACCTTTTCCAAGCATGAGTTCCAGGCTGAGACCAAGAAACTCTTGGACATTGTTGCTAGATCTCTGTACTCTGAGAAGGAGGTGAGGGGTGGTCTGACCAGTCACAGCAACTTGAGAACTGTTTTGAATGCATATAAATGACTAACTGATGGACCAGTGATAATGTGCTTGCTATATCTAGCTAGGTATTTCAGGAACCTTACGCTAAGATATTCTGTGTTTTTAACCTTTTCCATCCTGGCCCATTGCTCAGGTGTTCATCCGTGAGCTGATCTCCAATGGCAGTGACGCCCTGGAGAAGCTGCGCCACAAGCTGATAACGGGAGGGGGAGACACGGCCCCCATGGAGATCCACCTACAGACGGACCAGGCCAAGGGCACCTTCACCATCCAGGTACGCCCAAACCAGGACGAGGGACTAGGGTTGCTGTGGTAACTGCTAACATGCTTTAAAGAGTTTATTTACATTTTTATCCTATTTTTCTTAGAATTATTTTAGTCATGAATCATCGTCAAATGCTAATTTGATTGACTTAAAATGCACATAATCACTGTTAGATGTTTCTGTTCATTTCAAAGTTCTGTATAGCACAGTCTGCCACCTGGTGGATGAAACAGAACTTGCACAGTTATAAAACTTGCTGGCTGTAGTTCTGACAGCTGGCTGTAGCTCTGACAGCTGGCTGTAGCTCTGACAGCTGGCTGTAGCTCTGACAGCTGGCTGTAGCTCTGACAGCTGGCTGTAGCTCTGACAGCTGGCTGTAGTTCCAAAGATAGGGAGGAATGTATTACAGAATGGTCCTTTGCTCTTGGTGATGGCTTAACAGCAGCGTATTTATCATAGTATACCTTCCTCTTTTAGGACACAGGAGTTGGGATGAACCAAGAGGAGCTGGTGGCCAACCTGGGGACTATCGCTCGTTCTGGATCCAAGGTAAACCTCGCTCCCTTATCTTTGTTACATCTCTTACATTTCCCCATTATCTGCCTTCCCATTTCATTCATGTTTTAATTCCAATGACTTGAGGAATATTCAAAAAATAAATTATGGGCCTGTGATAATACCAGTATCACAATATTCTTTCCATGGCAAAAATGAAAACATGAAGCAGGCCTTGGTCCTTTTAAAAACCTGCTGTATGTAAAATATTGTGCCTTAGCTTGTAAAATAATGACATGACTCTGGATGACAGCGTACTGTTTGTTTCCAACAGTAGGGCTGTTTTCATAAAGAAATGAAATTCAATTTGTGGATTGTTTCTTTGCCACGTTACCAATGAGTGGTCACCATCTCTGTAACGATCTCTGGTATCTCTGGTATCGTCCCTCCCCAAATTCATCGTTATCTATTTACCTACCTCATCCCCATACTGTTTATATTTATTTACTTTTCTGCTCTTTTGCACACCAGTATCTACCTGCACATGATCATTTATCACTCCAGTGTTAATCTGCAAAATTGTAATTATTCGCCTACCTCCTCATGCCTTTTGCACACAATGTATATAGACTATTTTTTTCTTTCTACTGTGTTATTGACTTGTTTATTGTTTACTCCATGTGTAACTCTGTGTTGTTTGTGTCGAACTGCTTTGCTTTATCTTGGCCAGGTCGCAGTTGTAAATGAGAACTTGTTCTCAACTAGCCTACCTGGTTAAATAAAGGTGTTCTCAACTAGCCTACCTGGTTAAATAAAGGTGTTCTCAACTAGCCTACCTGGTTAAATAAAGGTGAAATAAAAAAATAAAAAATGAATCTACAATCTCATTCAATTACAATGTCAGGGCCTAAGCTTTCTCGTTTCATCAATTTGCTCACATTTGTTGGTGTCTCTTTTCCATTCATTCACATTTTACCCCTGCTTCCTCTTTCTATCCCCCATCCCTTCTTCCTAGGCTTTCCTGGAGTCCCTGCAGAGCCAGGCGGAGGCCAGCAGCTCCATCATTGGTCAGTTTGGTGTGGGCTTCTACTCTGCCTTCATGGTGGCTGACCGTGTGGACGTCTACTCTCAGTCAGCCGAGCCCAACAGCCCCGGATACAAGTGGTCCTCTGATGGGTAGGAGAGGAGGGAGGGTTGGAGAGGGGAGGAATTTGATCAGTGTGAAAAGAGGAAGGGATGGTAAGAAAGAGGAGGGAGAGAAGGATGGAGAGGTGACAGGTATGTCGATGGATTGTGCGAGAATATGGTGTGATAGCGAGGTATGTCTTAGTAACACATTTTAATATGTTTAATGTAAAAGATATGGACCACAGTGTGTGCTCTCTGTGCTCCCCAGGTCTAGAGTGTTTGATGTAAAAGATATGAACCAGTGTGTGATCTCTGTGCTCCCCAGGTCTGAAGTGTTTGATGTAAAAGATATGGACCACAGTGTGTGATCTCTGTGCTCCCCAGGTCTGGAGTGTTTGATGTAAAAGATATGGACCACAGTGTGTGATCTCTGTGCTCCCCAGGTCTGGAGTGTTTGATGTAAAAGATATGAACCAGTGTGTGATCTCTGTGCTCCCCAGGTCTGGAGTGTTTGATGTAAAGATATGGACCACAGTGTGTGATCTCTGTGCTCCCCAGGTCTGGAGTGTTTGATGTAAAAGATATGGACCACAGTGTGTGATCTCTGTGCTCCCCAGGTCTGGAGTGTTTGATGTAAAGGTGATGGACCACAGTGTGTGATCTCTGTGCTCCCCAGGTCTGGAGTGTTTGATGTAAAGATATGGACCACAGTGTGTGATCTCTGTGCTCCCCAGGTCTGGAGTGTTTGATGTAAAGATATGGACCACAGTGTGTGATCTCTGTGCTCCCCAGGTCTGGAGTGTTTGATGTAAAGATATGGACCACAGTGTGTGATCTCTGTGCTCCCCAGGTCTGGAGTGTTTGATGTAAAGATATGGACCACAGTGTGTGATCTCTGTGCTCCCCAGGTCTGGAGTGTTTAATGTAAAGATATGGACCACAGTGTGTGATCTCTGTGCTCCCCAGGTCTGGAGTGTTTGAGATAGCTGAGGCAAGTGGGGTCAGACCAGGCACTAAGATAGTGCTGCACCTCAAGGATGACTGCAAGGAGTTCTCTGCTGAGGACAGAGTCAAAGGTATGGACCATACAAGACCCCTTTGATAACTGTACTGTCTTTTATAGACATTCCACATATATAGTAGACATTCAACATGCATAATCGTTCCTGTAAGATTCATGTCAGGGTCTGTGTCAGGCTGGGAGGCTTGCTGCTTGTCCAGGCAGGACTAACAGATGTCATATGTTGTTGCAGAGGTGGTGACCAAATACAGCAACTTTGTCAGTTTCCCCGTCTTCCTGAACGGACGACGACTCAACACTCTCCAGGTGAGCACCTGGCCCACTCTTCTGGTTCTATCGACTTCTTACAGGGTTGAGATGGACCACAGCGATTGCTTTTCATTGGACCACTGATTGTTATGGCTTTAATGTCCTTCATGGGGTTGTTAGTGAGGATTAGTTGAATTGCTGGACTTATCGATGGATTCTAATAGAGGGAATCAACTTATCTGGAAACAAAGTCAAGAGACAAACTGATTGATACATTAATTGGCCCTGACAACTTATTGGTTCTCAAAACTTGTTGGACTGATTCCCAGTTATTAGTCCTATTTTGTAGTGTAGTGTGTGTCTGCCTGCCTGTCTGTGCAGTGAGTGTGTGTACCTGCCTGCCTGCATGCTCTGTGTGTAACAGTGTATCCATCCGGTATCTTAACGTCCCTCCCAGGCCCTGTGGATGATGGAACCCAAGTCCATCAGTGAGTGGCAGCACGAGGAGTTCTACCGTTATGTGGCTCAGTCGTACGACAAGCCCCGCTACACACTGCACTACCGCGCTGACGCCCCCGTCAACATCCGCTCCATCTTCTACGTCCCAGACGTGGTGAGGAGAAAGGGGGGGGGGGGGGGGTTGGGAGCAGAGGGCTAGGATGGGCTGGGGATAGAGGGTTGGGGAGCACTTGGCCACCAAGGGTGTGACTGGGGAGAGGAAGGGAGCAAAGATACTTGTTGAGGAAAAGAGAAACTAATAAGTGATGTTAAATGAGATCTTTCTGAGATCAAGGCTCTGTGACAGTTGTAAATGTGGACGTCCCGGTATGTTCACAACTGCCTGTAATATTACTGTGTGTCAATGTGTGAGCAGAAGCCGTCCATGTTTGACGTGAGCAGAGAGATGGGCTCCAGTGTGGCTCTGTACAGCAGGAAGGTTCTCATCCAGACCAAGGCCACTGAAATCCTGCCCAAGTGGCTACGCTTCCTTAGAGGTCAGTCTTTACTCAGTACCTCCTCAGCTGTGCCCATCTTAATGTCTCCCTTCATCTTTCCCCTCACATCTGCCCTCTGGTGTGTTTCCTTGTCTGTCTCTTTCCGGATCCTTTGTTGATTGTAAATGCTAGTAGTGTTACAGTATAACAGTGTGTATGTATTTGTGTATACAGGTGTGGTGGACAGTGAGGATATCCCATTGAACCTGAGCAGAGAGCTGCTGCAGGAGAGCACCCTCATCAGGTGAGACTGGAGCCCTACAACATCAGCTCTTTCCAGACAATGACACTGCTATGTCAAGTCTGTTGTACACATCACCCCTCTTTTAATATTGTCTTTCTACTCCTTCTCTCTTACATCCACGGCTCTCTCACTCCCTTTTATTCTCTCATGATCTCCGCTTCTCTCCCTGCCATGCTTTCCATCTCTCTCTCTCTACAGGAAGCTGAGGGACGTTCTACAGCAGCGTATCATCAAGTTCCTGATGGACCAGAGTAAGAAGGAACCTGAGAAATACGCCAAGTTCTTTGAGGACTACGGCCTGTTCATCAGGGAGGGTATCGTCACCACGCAGGAGCAGGACGTCAGGGTGAGACTGGGGGGCTGGGACAGGGGAGAGCAGGACGTCAGGGTGAGACTGGGGGACTGGGACAGGGGAGAGCAGGACGTCAGGGTGAGGCTGGGGGGCTGGGACAGGGGAGAGCAGGACGTCTGGGTGAGGCTGGGGGGCTGGGACAGGGGAGAGCAGGACGTCAGGGTGAGACTGGGACAGGGGGGAGCAGGACGTTAGGGTGAGACTGAGGGACTGGGACAGGGGAGAGCAGGACGTCAGGGTGAGGCTGGGGGGCTGGGACGGGAGAGCAGGACGTCAGGGTGAGGCTGGGACAGGGGAGAGCAGGACGTCAGGGTGAGGCTGGGACAGGGGAGAGCAGGACGTCAGGGTGAGGCTGGGACAGGGGAGAGCAGGACCTCAGGGTGAGGCTGGGGGGCTGGGACAGGGGAGAGCAGGACGTCAGGGTGAGGCTGGGGGGCTGGGACAGGGGAGAGCAGGACGTCAGGGTGAGGCTGGGGGGCTGGGACGGGAGAGCAGGACGTCAGGGTGGGGCTGGGACAGGGGAGAGCAGGACGTCAGGGTGAGACTGGGGGGCTGGGACGGGAGAGCAGGACGTCAGGGTGGGGCTGGGACGGGGGAGCAGGACGTCAGGGTGAGACTGAGGGACTGGGACAGGGGAGAGCAGGACGTCAGGGTGAGGCTGGGGGGCTGGGACGGGAGAGCAGGACGTCAGGGTGAGGCTGGGGGGCTGGGACGGGAGAGCAGGACGTCAGGGTGAGGCTGGGGGGCTGAGACGGGAGAGCAGGACGTCAGGGTGAGACTGGGGGGCTGGGACAGGGGAGAGCAGGACGTCAGGGTGAGACTGGGGGGGCTGAGATAGGGGAGAGCTGGACGTCAGGGTGAGACTGGGACAGTGGAGAGCTGGACGTCAGGGTGAGACTGGGACAGGGGAGAGCTGGACGTCAGGGTGAGACTGGGACAGGGGAGAGCTGGACGTCAGGGTGAGACTGGGACAGGGGAGAGCAGGACGAGACTGGGGGGCTGGGACAGGGGAGAGCAGGATGAGACTGGGGGGCTGGGACAGGGGAGAGCAGGACGTCAGGGTGAGACTGGGGCGCTGAAATAGGGGAGAGCAGGACGTCAGGGTGAGACTGGGACAGGGGAGAGCAGGACGTCAGGGTGAGACTGGGACAGGGGAGAGCAGGACGTCAGGGTGAGACTGGGACAGGGGAGAGCAGGACGTCAGGGTGAGACTGGGACAGGGGAGAGCAGGACGTCAGGGTGAGACTGGGACAGGGGAGAGCAGGACGTCAGGGTGAGACTGGGACAGGGGAGAGCAGGACGTCAGGGTGAGACTGGGACAGGGGAGAGCAGGACGTCAGGGTGAGACTGGGACAGGGGAGAGCAGGACGTCAGGGTGAGACTGGGACAGGGGAGAGCTGGGGTGGAGGAATGGAGGTGTGAAGAATAGAAAAAATGGTATGCGTGTAGGTTTTTTGGGGAAGGGAGCAAGAGGATCATGTCCTAGGAATCAGAAATGTGAATTATGTCAGTCATGTCCCACACTCATTATCACTCAGTCCTTTCTGTCTCTCTCGCTGTCTTTGTACAGGAGGACATCGGCAAGCTGTTGAGGTTTGAGTCTTCAGTGCTACCCGCGGGCCAGCAGACCAACCTGAAGGAGTACGGCTCCCGTATGAAGGCCGGGACACGTAACATCTACTACCTGTGTGCCCCAAACCGACACCTGGCTGAACACTCCCCCTACTTTGAGGCCATGAAGCAGAAAGACATGGAGGTGAGTTGTTTTCAGATAGCCTGCTACCAGATCTGTTGGCTGTCTTGCTAACTCCTATGAGCATTGTCATGTCAAACAACGACCACAGATCTGGGACCAGATGGGAATATAAGACAGAAGTGATGGTGGAGGATAATGTCTGTCACTTCATCAGTGGTGGACAGGATTTCATCATTACTCCCTCTAGTTGTTGTCAGTCTGTTTTCTTTGTCTCCTTTTCTTTGTCTCCAGGTGCTGTTCTGCTATGAGCAGTTTGACGAGCTCACCCTCCTGCACCTCAGAGAGTTTGACAAGAAGAAGCTGATCTCTGTGGAAACAGACATTGTGGTGGACCACTACAAGGAGGAGAAGTACCAGGACAGCAAGCCTGGTAAGACCCATCTCTCTCTGACCATGTCACTGAATGCTGCGGGAATTTACATTCGAGGGGAAATCCTTGCTTCCACTTATGTCACATTTTCACCTGATCATGGATATCAATAACCAGGTTTCCTTCCAACCTGTTAATGTGAGTGAAGTTCGTCGGATAAATTTGTCAGTAAACTTTCCAAATGTCGACAAAACAAAATATGATGGACAATGTGGGATATTTTTGTCTCTGTAAAATGAATTATGTGGGAAATGCCGGTGGATACGCTTTTATGTGGAAGTATTGTGTGGTCCTCTCACTAGGACTGGGGAAAGCCCTCAGTTCATTAGGCTTCAGGTGGAAGTATTGTGTGGTCCTCTCACTAGGACTGGGGAAAGCCCTCAGTTCATTAGGCTTCAGGTGGAAGTATTGTGTGGTCCTCTCACTAGGACTGGGGAAAGCCCTCAGTTCATTAGGCTTCAGGTGGAGGTTATGAAGAACTTCACTAGGACTGGGGAAAGCATGCAGTTCATTAGGCCTCAGATGGAGGTTATGAAGAACTTCACTAGGACTGGGGAAAGCATGCAGTTCATTAGGCTTCAGATGGAGGTTACGAAGAACTTCACTAGGACTGGGGAAAGCATGCAGTTCATTAGGCTTCAGATGGAGGTTATGAAGAACTTCACTAGGACTGGGGAAAGCATGCAGTTCATTAGGCTTCAGATGGAAGTTATGA
The DNA here is from genome assembly GCF_045791955.1 of Oncorhynchus clarkii lewisi. Classification (NCBI taxonomy): domain Eukaryota; kingdom Metazoa; phylum Chordata; class Actinopteri; order Salmoniformes; family Salmonidae; genus Oncorhynchus; species Oncorhynchus clarkii. The sequence goes on from NW_027260878.1 coordinate 78,923, forward strand.
AGAACTTCACTAGGACTGGGGAAAGCCCTCAGTTCATTAGGCTTCAGATGGAGGTTATGAAGAACTTCACTAGGACTGGGGAAAGCCCTCAGTTCATTAGGCTTCAGATGGAGGTTATGAAGAACTTCACTAGGACTGGGGAAAGCATGCAGTTCATTAGGCTTCAGATGGAGGTTATGAAGAACTTAGGGTGATGAAAGTGCACAGTGATCTTGATGCTCCTTTCCAATAAATCTCCAGGGTCTGATTCTGGTGACATGTTGTTTGATGCTTGGCTGCCGTTTGACGACAAAAAGTAATTTATCTCTTTTGCCCGTAATAATGTCATGTAGGCTACACCAGCACTGTATCTGCCAGCTGTTGGCTGGAGCGCCCTGCTACACCAGAGTGGACACGCTCTCTATTTAACGTGTTGTGAGAGAACCCTCAGTACTGTTGACAATAGAAACCCATTTAACTTTGTATTTTTTATTCATTAAAAAAATGCAAAAGGTATTTTATGTACATTACGTCATCACACACAGCCTTTTGTCCCTACAAGTGACTGATGAAAACACATCTCTGGTGGGACAACACATCTCTGGTGGGACAACACACATCTCTGGTGGGACAACACACATCTCTGGTGGGGCAACACACATCTCTGGTGGGAAAACACACATCTCTGGTGGGAAAACACACATCTCTGGTGGGAAAACACACATCTCTGGTGGGAAAACACACATCTCTGGTGGGAAAACACACATCTCTGGTGGGAAAACACACATCTCTGGTGGGAAAACACACATCTCTGGTGGGACAACACACATCTCTGGTGGGAAAACACACATCTCTGGTGGGACAACACATATCTCTGGTGGGACAACACACATATCTGGTGGGACAACACACATCTCTGGTGGGACAACACACATCTCTGGTGGGACAACACATCTCTGGTGGGACAACACACATCTCTGGTGGGAAAACACACATCTCTGGTGGGAAAACACACATCTCTGGTGGGACAACACACATCTCTGGTGGGACAACACACATCTCTGGTGGGAAAACACACACCTCTGGTGGGAAAACACACATCTCTGGTGGGAAAACACACATCTCTGGTGGGAAAACACACATCTCTGGTGGGAAAACACACATCTCTGGTGGGAAAACACACATCTCTGGTGGGAAAACACACATCTCTGGTGGGACAACACATCTCTGGTGGGACAACACATCTCTGGTGGGACAACACATCTCTGGTGGGAAAACACACATCTCTGGTGGGAAAACACACATCTCTGGTGGGACAACACACATCTCTGGTGGGACAACACATCTCTGGTGGGAAAACACATCTCTGGTGGGACAACACATCTCTGGTGGGACAACACACATCTCTGGTGGGACAACACACATCTCTGGTGGGACAACACACATCTCTGGTGGGACAACACACATCTCTGGTGGGACAACACACATCTCTGGTGGGACAACACACATCTCTGGTGGGACAACACACATCTCTGGTGGGACAACACACATCTCTGGTGGGACAACACACATCTCTGGTGGGAAAATGCGCAGGTTTTTATGCAGATTTTGTCTCCAATTGGATGGAATCCTGGCTAATGGGAGACGAAGTGAAATCTGCCTCTTAGCCTCCAACCACAGAGCTAATCTAGGAGTTAACCTAGCGTCAGACAGCAATATGAAGTACTCTAAAACTAACTCTGTGTTCTCTCCTGTGTCTATAGCTTCTGAGCGTCTGACAGAGGAGCAGGCTGAAGACCTGATCTCCTGGATGAGGAACAATCTGGGAAACAGAGTCACCAACATCAAGGTACTGTTACCATACCATCACTATCTACACTAGTCACCAACGTCAAGGTACTGTTACCCTACCATCACTATCTACACTAGTCACCAACATCAAGGTACTGTTACCATACCATCACTATCTACACTAGTCACCAACATCAAGGTACTGTTACCATACCATCACTATCTACACTAGTCACCAACATCAAGGTACTGTTACCCTACCATCACTATCTACACTAGTCACCAACATCAAGGTACTGTTACCATACCATCACTATCTACACTAGTCACCAACAAGGTACTGTTACCCTACCATCACTATCTACACTAGTCACCAACATCAAGGTACTGTTACCCTACCATCACTATCTACACTAGTCACCAACATCAAGGTACTGTTACCATACCATCACTATCTACACTAGTCACCAACATCAAGGTACTGTTACCCTACCATCACTATCTACACTAGTCACCAACATCAAGGTACTGTTACCCTACCATCACTATCTACACTAGTCACCAACATCAAGGTACTGACTGTTACCCTACCATCACTATCTACACTAGTTCCATTACCCTGATCACTATAACCCAGTGGGGAACGGTCCAGGGCCTCTTCCGTGGTCTTGTGTGACTGATTTGATCCAGCCTATATATACAGTAACTACTGGCTAACTGGACTTTGGTACTGTATGTAAGAATCAGTCCATTTGTAAGGTTTCCTTTGTCTGTGACTGCTCATTCTTCACCTTTGACCCCATGACCTCCAGGTGACCCCTCGTCTGGACACCCACCCAGCCATGATCACGGTGCTGGAGATGGGTGCCGCACGCCACTTCCTGCGTACCCAGCAGATGGCCCGCAGCACAGAGGAGAGGGCCCAGATACTGCAGCCCACCCTGGAGATCAACGCTGGGTACAGGAGGGGGGATGGAGGGGAGAGGGATCTCTAAATCGAGGCGTTTTATGCAAATCCATAAGTTTCAAGTTGTATTTGTCACATGCACAAGTGAAATGCTTAACTTGTCAGCAGTATTCAATGTCAAAATAGTATTGTGTTGATTTGTGCTTGTCTCCTGCTCTCCCTTTCCTCTGTAGTCATGACCTCATCAAGAAGATGCACTCACTGAAGGAGTCCGACTCTGCACTCGCACAACTGCTGCTGGAGCAGGTAGAGTACACTATCCTGGATCACACTATCCTGGATCACACTATCCTGGATCACACTATCCTGGGTCACACTATCCTGGGTCACACTATCCTGGGTCACACTATCCTGGGTCACACTATCCTGGGTCACACTATCCTGGGTCACACTATCCTGGGTCACACTATCCTGGGTCACACTATCCTGGGTCACACGATCCTGGATCACACGATCCTGGATCACACGATCCTGGGTCACACTCCCTACACTTTGGGGTCTGAAGCCATATCAAGCTGGGACCAGGGTTTGGGCCCATTCCATTTACAGTGTAATTTCAGTTTACTTCCTGAATTGTACTGAATTGAAATGGAATTTACCCTCAACACTGGTTGAGACACAAACATTATCAGCACTTTAAAAAACATGGTAGTTAGATTCTCTGGAAATGGGGCTCTTCTGGACATTCATAGTTCTCTGAGCTTAATGGCAATCTGTTTCACTCTTATTTGTGTCAGTTTCATTCTCATACCTGTTGTGTTCGGACTCCTAGATGTCAAACTAAGATGAATCCTTGAGACGGTGGTATTAGACCAGTCTTGCATGTGTCTCTAACCCTTTTGATCCTTGACCTCAAGATCTACGACAACGCCATGATCGCAGCGGGCCTCAACGACGACCCCCGACCCATGATCGCCCGCCTCAACAACCTGCTGACCAGAGCGCTGGAGAAACACTGAGACGTCACGGCCGTCAACTGTAGGCCCTATACACTACAGTCACTGCCTGGTTTAACTCCCCATCTCCCCAACCAACTGTCCTACTGGTCAGGTCACTGTAGGCCCTACATAGACACGTGACCTGGCTCTACATGCTGCAGATACTACCCCCATCAACAACACACGGCTCTGGTGGCCTTTCCACATTCAGGCCTGCCCATCTGTACCCCAGAAAAGTCCCTTCAATACCAACGGACTGTTGGAGGAGAGCAGGGAGGCTTCGGCCTGCTCAGAGACCTGAAAATGGAGTAGACGGACACGACTCAAGCTGTGGATGTGTGTGTTGCTCAGACTCTCCAGCAGTGTTGACTCATGTTGTGTGTGATGGCCCAGATATTTATCAGACTGTGTCATGAGCAGAGTGGAAACCCCAGATCTGAAGAATGGGTTAGGGCTTTGTAAAGGACATCTTATTGACATTGGGACTGTTGTAATGATCGTACACATTTCCATGACGTGCAGACTTCCTAGATGACCGTTCAATACAATTGTTACTGTTGGCCCTCTTTTTTCTTCCTATTTTAGTGTTTGTCATCTTGATTCGTGTTCCACATTTTTTTTGTACCATTGCTTTGTTAGGTGATATTTTCCTCCCAGCTATTCCTCAGATATGATGGTTGGCAATCCCAATATTAGAGCCATAGATTCCTGTCCTTCAGACAATAGTATTCAAACTGACTGTAAAGACTTATTTTACATTTAGATGTGTTGCTGGGAGAAATTTGAACGAGAGTGTATATTACCATCTGTGTGGAATTTGACAAATGTCTTAATTCGGTGCTCCGTCCAATATTATTAGTTATCCATCCAATATTATTAGTTATCCATCCAATATTATTAGTTATCCATCCAATATTATTAGTTATCCATCCAATATTATTAGAAATCCATCCCAATTTTTTTTTTGTACCCGTTAACAAAGGCTGACATCGAAGAAAGAGCGCGTCTAATACTCCGATTGTAACGTATGATACTGATGTATTGTGAATAAAACCCATTTACTGAACCCTGTGGATTGACCTCTAGAGACCCGTTTATACCTGGTGCTAACATACAGCGTCCTGTAGTCAGGCACACGGTCTAGCTGGATGTCTCGTGTAAACAGATGTTTTATGCAACCATTTAAGGCTGGGATTCAATCCATTCTGTATTATAGCACACATTTTTCAGGTCATTTCTGATTGAGTCTGCAGCGATGACCGTAAATGCGCTATCTGTGGACGTAGAGGAAAATGCCTTTAAAAGCTGAATTGGTGGCTGTCCAGCCTGCTGCTCTATGGAGTGAATGTATCTAAAAATATCACACTCAAATAAGAGGGACCAGGAAAAAGAAGACATTTTAATACCATGTGTAGATGAGGCAAAGCTTCATCAGATAGTGATGGGATCTACACCCTTGCCGAAGCACTTTCTCAAAAAATTTCCATCCACTTTCTCAAAAAATGCTTCGGCAAGATTAAAACCTGTGACACCTCTTGTTTTTTCACATATTTAAAGGTAGTACACTGAACAACAATATACACATGTAAAGTGTTGGTCCCATGTTTCATGAGCTGAGGTAAAAGAAATCCCAAACATTCTCCATACACACAAAAAGCTTATTTCGTTCAAATTTTGTGCACATTTGTTTACGTCCCTGTTAGTGAGCATTTCTCCTTTGCCAAGATCAGGGCTGCCCAACCCTCTTCCTGGAGATCTACTGTCCTGTGGGTTTTCAGCCCAACCCTCTTCCTGGAGATCTACCGTCCTGTGGGTTTTCAGTCCAACCCTCTTCCTGGAGATCTACCGTCCTGTGGGTTTTCAGTCCAACCCTCTTCCTGGAGATCTACTGTCCTGTGGGTTTTCAGCCCAACCCTCTTCCTGGAGATCTACTGTCCTGTGGGTTTTCAGCCCAACCCTCTTCCTGGAGATCTACAGTCCTGTGGGTTTTCAGTCCAACCCTAGTTTAACACACCTGATTCTACTAATTAGCTGCTCAAAAAGACCTTAACGAGCTGAATCAGATGTGCTAAATTAGGGTTGGACTGAAAACCTCAGGAAGAGGGTTGGGCAGCCCTGGCCTAGATAATCCATCCACCTGACAGGTGTAGCATATCAAGAGGCTGATTAAACAGCATGATCAATACACAGATGCATCTTGTGCTGTGGACACAACACAATTCCACAGATGTCATGTCTCAAGTTGATGTCATGGTGACTGCAGCAATATCCACCGGAGCTGTTGCCAGAGAATGAAATGTTCATTTCTCTACCACAAACTGTCTTCAATGTCATTTTATATATTTTGGCAGTCTGTCTGACCAGCCTCACAACAGCAGACCACGAGTAACCACGCCAGCCCAGGACCTCCACATCTGGCTTCTTCACCTGTGGGATCGTCTGAGGGGGGGGTGGAGGGAAAGAGTGGTGAGGAGTATTTCTGTCTGTAATAAAGCCCTTTTGTGGGGACAGACTCCGTCTGATTGGCTGGGCCTGGCTCCCCAGTGGGTGGGCATATGGCTGCACCACTGCCCAGTTATGTGAAATCCATAGATTAGAGCCTAATGAATTTATTTCTTATATGAACTGTAACTCAGTCAAATCTTTTAAATTGTTGCATGTTGCATTTCTATTTTTGTTCAGTGTAGATTATAAATGTGATTAGTTAAGAATGTTGAGTAAGGTTGGAAAACAAGTCGCTACCAGGATGGTAACCTGGTAACTGGTAACCTTGCGAGTCACAACTTGCATTTAACACCCTCCATCCACATCCAACCTCCCTTCTTAAAAGCATTTATTTTATTTGACCATCTGTAAACTGGTCATGGCTAGAAGGGATCCAGCATTTGTCAGAATGTACTTGTTGTTGCAGGTTTATGAGAATTAGGTTAAGAAAAGTGTTAGGATTAACTCAAATGCAAAAAATAAATACAAAAAAATTACTTTTGACAAAAGCTGGATCCCGTCTAGACATGACCCTGTAAACTCCATCCACTGACATGCCACTCTACACTCTGCCCACTGAGCTTTCATCTAACCAATCAAATTAGTTCTGTCTTTGAGCCTGAGCTTCTCTGAGAACAAAATTGAGGCCAGGGCCACCTTGTTGCCAAATGTTGTCAAACGTTGCAGATAGAAATATCATTAATTGAGCTGATGTGATTCCTTAGTCTACATGTCAGAGGCATGTTTGTCCTACTTAGATAGCCCATTTATATATGAACCCAAAACATTGGGTCCTGCTGAACGTGACCCATGATTCATGTCAACTTTCTATTGTCTAGTGCTGCTCTGTAATGAGCCTGAATCCTGCCCTGAATGAGGAAAACTCCTGAGCACAATTCCAAGACTCTTTCTCAATTATTCTTTCCTCAGTTTTGTGTCCTCTCTCCTCACCTAATTTAACACCCTCTAACCTCCTTCCACCTCCAGCCTCCCTCCCTGACCCTCCATCCACCTCTAGCCTCTCTCCCTGACCCTCCAATCTCCCTCCCTGACCCTCCAATGCTAAAATGTAATTATTTTGCCACTATGGCCTATTTATTGCCTTACCTCCCTACTCTTCTATATTTGCACACACTGTACATAGATTTTTCTATTGTGTTATTGACTGTACGTTTGTTTATGTGTAACTCTGTGTTGTTGTTTGTGTCGCACTGCTTTGCTTTATCTTGGTCAGGTCGCAGTTGTAAATGAGAACTTGTTCTCAACTGGCCTACCTGGTTAAATAAAGGTGTTCTCAACTGGCCTACCTGGTTAAATAAAGGTGTTCTCAACTGGCCTACCTGGTTAAATAAAGGTGTTCTCAACTGGCCTACCTGGTTAAATAAAGGTGTTCTCAACTGGCCTACCTGGTTAAATAAAGGTGTTCTCAACTGGCCTACCTGGTTAAATAAAGGTGAACAAATTAATAATAATACATAAAAAAATCTCTCTCCCTGACCCTCCATCCACCTCCAACCTCCCTGACCCTCCATCCACCTCCAACCTCCCTGACCCTCCATCCACCTCCAACCTCCCTGACCCTCCATCCACCTCCAACCTCCCTGACCCTCCATCCACCTCCAACCTCCCTGACCCTCCATCCACCTCCAACCTCCCTGACCCTCCAACCTCCCTGACCCTCCATCCACCTCCAACCTCCCTGACCCTCCATCCACCTCCAACCTCCCTGACCCTCCATCCACCTCCAACCTCCCTGACCCTCCATCCACCTCCAACCTCCCTGACCCTCCATCCACCTCCAACCTCCCTGACCCTCCATCCACCTCCAACCTCCCTGACCCTCCATCCACCTCCAACCTCCCTGACCCTCCATCCACCTCCAACCTCCCTGACCCTCCATCCACCTCCAACCTCCCTGACCCTCCATCCACCTCCAACCTCCCTGACCCTCCATCCACCTCCAACCTCCCTGACCCTCCATCCACCTCCAACCTCCCTGACCCTCCATCCACCTCCAACCTCCCTGACCCTCCATCCACCTCCAACCTCCCTGACCCTCCATCCACCTCCAACCTCCCTGACCCTCCATCCACCTCCAACCTCCCTGACCCTCCATCCACCTCCAACCTCCCTGAACCTCCATCCACCTCCAACCTCCCTGACCCTCCATCCACCTCCAACCTCCCTGACCCTCCATCCACCTCCAACCTCCCTGACCCTCCATCCACCTCCAACCTCCCTGACCCTCCATCCACCTCCAACCTCCCTGCCAGCCTTTATTGTATTTAACTCTCACCTGTAAACTCCACTGACTGACCTGTCACTAAGCTCTTCCCACTAAGCTTTCATCCAACCAATCAATCAGTTCCCGACTACCTCTGGAGGTGATACTATGAACACAGCATGACTACCTCCGGAGGAGGAAGGAGGTCAGGAAGATCTGATCACAATCCCTTCTTTTTAAATTGTCTATACCTGTCTAGAAATGTGGCCTAAATCAGAATATGGCCAAGATCAGGACGCATGTTAGCAGCCGGTATAAACAGGGATCCGTTCTCTCCACGGGCTCCCAAGTGGCACAGCGGTCCAAGGCGCTGCGTCTCAGTGCAAGAGACGTCACTACAGACCCTTGTTCAATTCCAGGCTGTATCACAACCGGTTGTGATTGGGAGTCCCATAGGGCGGTGCACAATTTGCCCAGCGTCCTCCGGGTTAGGGTTTGGCCAGTGTCATTGTAAATAAGACTTTGTTCTTAACTGACTTGCCTAGTTAAATAAAGATAAAATAATGTAGCCAAGCAGTGAACCACTGCTGTTTGACATCAGTGACCCCCTGTGTAGAGCTATGGCATTGCAAGCCACATCCAAACTCCAAATTAGTGAAGAATAAATCTCACCACGGCACGTCTTGAAAACACATCTTTACTGTGTTTTTAAAGTAGTACAGACATTTTGACATCTTAGCCCACAGTGTTGGGCTTGAGAGATGGAGAATAACCAAAAATTCAAGACTTGTATCTTCCGGGTAGCTGCCCAAGTGGACAGTGTTGGTTGGTTGGTTGTACTGTTTCTGTTAAAAAGGTAAAAGAGTTCAGGTGAGGGGGTTGCCATGGTTATGTCATCGCCAGCGTCCCAGCGCTGCTCTCGAGTAATGCCCATCGCCATCCCATATTTCCACACCTCTAGAGAAGACCCACACCTGTTACCAGGTGCACTAGGCTCCAACCCGGTTGAACCCCCCTCTCACCCCGACCTCCAGGCCCCTCCATAAGGCCCTCTTCCCTGGCCGATGGGGCCCCAGATGGAGAAGCCCATCAGGACAGGTTGTCAATGTTGGCCAGGAAGCGCTGGGCCCACCACTCATCCAGATCGATGGGAACAAAGTCTGGGGACGGGGAAAATAAGAGAGTTAGAGGAGGCCTCAAACATTGGGTTATGGTGTGGCAGCATTAACAAGTGGACCTCAACTTTTTGTAGGGTGATGATGTGAATAAAGGTTAGAAGCACATTATTGGAACTGGTCAAACATAGATGGTGACTATATTTTAAACTAAAGTAAGAATTCAGTGGTGAAATGACTTTAAAAGGTCCAATGCAGCTGTTTTTATCTCAATATTAAATCATTTCTGGGTAATAATTAAGTACTTTACTGTGATTGTTTCCAATTAGAATGGTCGAAGAGAAACAAAAATAGATTCTTAGCAAAGAGCAATTTCACAAGCAAGAATTTTACTAGGACTGTCTGGGAGATGTCTGAGTAGGGAATGGAAAACTGAAAACGAGCTGTTATTGGCAGAGGTGTGGAACTCTCTTATTGGTCTATTAACTCATTTACCACCTGGTGATGTCATCAGGCAGGCCAAAACAAGCAGTCTTTTCTCATCATTTTCACAATTTCAACTGCACTGGGCCTTTAAGACCACGAACAGTGAAAACTCAGAGGTCATATCAGAACTTTCCCAATGTTTCCCAATAGGACATTCCCAGTCAATGAACTCCAATATGACTTTCCCAATATCACTTTCCAATGTCCCCCAATATAACTTCTGAATGTTCCCAAATAGGACTTTCCCAAAATGCCTCTTCACATTGCTAAGAATGAAGACATGATGACTGACACAACCCTACATCACACTGGTTTATGTGGTGGCAGTGCTGTGACAGCCCTAACGCACACACAGATGTGACCTTCTGTCCAGGTGACCAAAAGAAGGTGCATCTTTCCATTGGGTGTGAAAAGCATGGGGGGTACGGGCAGAGGAAGTGGTTTAGTGTCAAGGAAATGTACTGAGGGGGAGAGAATGGAGAACAGATTACAGTGAATGAGTGTTTAAGGGATGAGACTGAAGGAGGAAGGTAGACTCAGGTCAGGACTCACTCTTCAAGGCTGGGTTGGGGTTGGTGTCTGAATACTGCACTGGTCCCTGAGCACTGGCACTTCCTGTCTCATCACTGGCTCCTCCCTCCTCCGCCAGCTGCACTACCTCCTGCCAGGCTGCAACAGCAACACACAGACACAACCTGGATACATGCAGCCTTCAGTAGAAATGAATGTAGGTTCCTTGGGTTTTCTTAGAAATCTATAGATTGTTCTTAGACATGCTTTAGTTTAATATTGCGAATACTACCAGGAGAAACAAAGAAGAAAACAATATCAAAATACTACCAGGAAAAACAGAGAAGAAGAAAACAATATCAAAATACTACCAGGAGAAACAAAGAAGAAGAAAACAATATCAAAATACTACCAGGAGAAACAAAGAAGAAGAAAACAATATCAAAATACTACCAGGAGAAACAAAGAAGAAGAAAACAATATCAAAATACTACCAGGAGAAACAAAGAAGAAGAAAACAATATCAAAATACTACCAGGAGAAACAAAGAAGAAGAAAACAATATCAAAATACTACCAGGAGAAACAAAGAAGAAGAAAACAATATCAAAATACTACCAGGAGAAACAAAGAAGAAGAAAACAATATCAAAATACTACCAGGAGAAACAAAGAAGAAGAAAACAATATCAAAATACTACCAGGAGAAACAAAGAAGAAGAAAACAATATCAAAATACTACCAGGAGAAACAGAGAAGAAGAAAACAATATCAAAATACTACCAGGAGAAACAAAGAAGAAGAAAACAATATCAAAATACTACCAGGAGAAACAAAGAAGAAGAAAACAATATCAAAATACTACCAGGAGAAACAAATAATAAGAAAACAATATGAAAGCAGACAGTCATATAGTTGAAATTGGTAAACATAAAATAGGGGGAAACTCACCCTAAGAGTCAAAACATTTTGCAGCTTAAAAGGTGTAAAAAGGAAATAACCTTTGAACAAAAGTAGTCCTGCCACATCACACCCACAGTGTAAGGTCCAGTAGGGTGAATTTTACAAAGCATGTCGCGTTTGAAACTACATTTAAATAATGCACTCTGTCATGTGGATTTATGAGAGTTCAGTCCACTGGCACTAATGACCAATATTATCTCACTAGTCTAAATGTTTCAAGTACTAATGTAAAAAATCACAAGTCAAAATGAACCCCTATTGGGGAATGAATGACTGCATAAATGAATGAATGATGAAGGCAAGTTTGAATTACTATCATTTTAATTAAACATGCTCATAGTGAAGGCAAGATGGAGCTACCATGTTAATGATCCAATCCTTTCACATCTATGATATAGGCACTTTTCACCATATGGACCTTCACATGACTTACAAGTGTTGAACCAACGTGTTGTTTTATAATGTTACAAGTAACTGGGTGTAACTTAAAATGTGTATTTACTGGTTAATGATCCTATAAAACTTGTTGCAATCCTCCTTTCTAGAACCTCTCTGTAGAAAGCCTAGTAAGAGCAGGGCCTACTTTTTGTCCTTGTCCACTCTGACCAAGGTTATGTAGTTAATGTGCTGCCATTGCAAACGTTCAGTAGGAACGACCTAGTGTGTCACATGGGCAAGGGAGGAATGACTTAACAAGTTACACATGCTGTTTGGCTGGGTAGGTTAGGGTTAATGTTGAAATACAGTCATTGAGCTTACTGTGTAGAGCTCCACTTAGACACAAAGAAATACCTGTGTCTTCATTCAATTACACTGCAGATTCATGCAGTGATTATCAACACATATTTCTAGAAGCCATTGTGTACTACCTTCATCGGAGGCAGAGTAGATAATTTACAGACAGACAGACAAACAGATGGACAGACGAACGGACGGCTGGCTGGCAGAGGGCTTCAATTTGGGTGTGAGGGTAGTGGAATTCCAGCCAGCTGTGCCTGCTATCACTGGTATCAGTGTCAGTGCAGCTGTGATGCTGAGCCTGGGAGGGGAGACTGACTCCTTGTCCAACCCTGACCCTCACCCTGCCTGTAGATGGGTGGGAATACACTGGGAGGGAGTGGTAGAGGAGAGGTCCTACTGTCACCTCTAAAGGGACACTAGACAGAAAGGAGATGATTTGGACACTACTCAGACTGTAGATGAGGTGAATAATAATAGTATGGTAATATTATGTTTACCATGGCCCACATTCATGTTGACTGAGAACATGGCTGACCATGTTGAAAGAGAAACACACATTCTTTGTAAAGTGAGTTGAGAGATCAGATCCCAGAGGCCCATTGTCCATAGACGTCCTCAGTCACAACCATATTAAATGTACTCGTGGGTGTACGGTCAAAGTCATATTGCCAAGGTTTGAGGGGCTTGGTCCATTCTATAAATTGTATTTCTATGGTCTGTAACTCCTTTACCTTCATAGATAAACTTGACATTCTCCTGGTGTGCAGAAGTGAAGCCCTCCTTGGGCTGGGGGTCCACCTGTAGAAGAGCTGCTGGGGTGTTGTGGTACTTCTTCCCATTCAGGCGGTTAAACACTATCTTGGGTGCAGGAGAGCTGCACAACAAAAAAAGATGGACTTAAACATTAAATACTTGTTGATTTATTTTAAGTCTACACACAATATACCTATAGACCTGTAGTAAATATGACATGATGAAATTTTCTCCAAATAGAGTTTCTTAGGCATGTTTGCTACTGTAGTTAAGGCGTCATAAATTACTCTGACTCTGCTCTCTCTCAATCATTCATTCACGACAAATGAATGAAAATGTATGCTTCACTCAGAGCAAGGACTAGCTAGATAGGAAGTCATCCACCTGAACCACATCGTTACCATACCTTCGAACACAGTACGGTTTCTATGGTGATAACGAAAGCCCACATGATAAGAATGCAGTATTTTTATTTTATTTAGTTGACCTTTATTTAACAGTATGGAGGATGCCATGATGGATATGTCGCAGATTGTGCTTCTCTCTACTCTACTCGATCAGGACCAAATTAGTGAAATATTGCTAAAGATATGATAAACGCCTTATTGTTGATGTTTATTTGAAACGGGTTATCTTGAAACTTAGTAAACATATGTGAGTAGACAGCAGAGAGCAGCTACCAAGCTAGCATGTTGCTCAGTAGCATGTTGCTCAGCTAGCATACACGTGTTGGGACTAGACAGTGACAACAAACGCTCGTCAGTGACCTTGCTTCCCACACACAAGGTCGTTTCACGCCCCTGTTCAATGACATAAAAGCAGGTGGCTGTGGTTTGGAAATGACCCACAACAGTGTGCCTTGTGATAGAATGTACCCCATGGATATTAGTTTTTATAGCTAGCTTGCTACTATTACGTGCCAATACAGGCGCTCGCGCTACAACAATGTTGTAAGTGCATTTCTGTGTGCATTTCTGAAACTTTAATGTTTCACGGGCTGCAGGTGAAGCTATGCCAAACATCATTACATTACAATAATAACAGTGACACTGCCATTATATGCTAATAACACTGTTAAACCTATGTACAATGCAATAATAGTACTTACTCTGGTATAGACCAAGGCGTTTGTTTGTGCTTGAAGTCATTTATTTTGTCAATCTGCTGCGTTTGACCTCATATTAAAAAAGGGAATAGATATCAACATTGCATTGAAAAGGAAAGCGATATAAACATGTTAAGTTAACTACTGAAAACACAATGTATGTTACTGCCTCTGAATGAAGGCCATTTAATGGATTGGCATCAACATTGGCACATGCGCAAATATACACCCGTGCCACACTGTAAATGTTAACATGTAACAAGGCATGTATCTAACCTCATAATTACAATGTATCATCACTTTGATGACAGTGTGAGCGAGATGTCACTGACATGTTGTTACAAAAGTGTCCGAATCGGTCTCCTAGAATCCCCCACACTCACCTGTTCGTCGCTGTGTAACAAGTTTGCTGGGACCTCTTGTAATTGTGTACATCATGTGCTAGCAAAATCCTAGTCAACTTCAGTATGGCACTTTGGAGTGTCCTATAGACTTCCCAGGCCGGTTATGTCAGAGGCAAATTGGGTATAGGCACAGTTTATAATTTATAAAATCTTTACAATACTTCCTCTCGTGTAATTTATCGACGCTTCCACGATTCAAAAAACAGGTCCGTGTTTTTCCTGTTACATTGGGCAAATTCCGTTTCAAGATTATCTCTGCATTTCAACTACTAGAATCTTCTGCGCTTCGAACGACTGGTGGAAACTTTTGGGATAATCTACCGCGCAACAACATAACCATGAATCAAGCTCCTCTTTTTCGGTATTTAATCATTCTAGTTGAAAACGTATCTCAAAACAAACCATTATAGATTGCTACGTTCTCCTGAGGCCCTGTGGCACGAGCTGATCGCCTTGCATCCAAGTGTGTGAAGAAGTCGGTAACTTTGGTCCTTGGGGCTGTCCGAGTCGGTACAATGTCAGATCTGATGAAACATGAGCTGTCATTGAGCTGCAAAGACACTCAACCAACGCGCATACATTTTGACATCGCAACACGCCTCCCTCCGTCTTTTTAAAGCGACAGTGACCAACTGGCAGAGGACAGGTCTGAAGATAGGGGTACAGCGTTGCCGCTGTCATCAACGTTGCTTTCAGATATGAACAAAACAAGAATAAGGTCCCCCCCCATCATGTTTACACAGTGACCATACAATACAATCACATATCCACTAGAATACTCACTATTCAGCACCAATCTGCATGTAGGGGATATTTATTTTTCCAATATTTACAGTGGGCCTGCAGTAGTCACAATAAATAACATGGTTTCATAAAGGATACATTGTACATCATGTTTTCATTGAGAAATCAAAGATACATGTCAACAAAGAGAGTTATATTTTGTACCATTGATATATCAGTGTCATATTGTTAATACAATATTAATGAATGTAGCATAATCTCTTACAGATTTGTATTAAGATGAACAATTCGACATGGCATATTAGCAAATTGTCTGCATTTAGTGGTGTGATGATTGGTCCAAGAGAGTTCTGAGATTATGGTGGTATTGTTGGTGTAGTATAGTTGCCAAATTAGGGTTGACATTGTATGATCTTGTATGAGTGTTTGCAGTAAAAACTATTCTGGTTAAAAGGGGCAACCTGAACTAGAAAATGATCTGCTATGCAGCTATATTGGATGTGTACTGTCCTGTACATTCATACTCCATATTCCCTATGATAGTGAGGTCTGAGTCCTTGTACAACTACACGTTGTTAGGTAGTAGTCTAGAACTGTGTGTGTGTTGTGTGTCAGTCAGTAGTGAGGCTCACAGTCTTCCCTCAGGCTGTCAGTGATGTAGCTGATCTTCAGGACATCTTGGTAGTACTGTTTATCCACGGCCGTGTTGATGGTCCAGCCCACCACCTCCACCCCTCGCTCTGCCCAGTACTGGACATAGTCTCTGTAGAGAGGGATAGATGAGGGGAGTGGAGACCTGTTGGGTCAGTGGTCAGGGTATCATGTTTGTTTTAATACTTCAACAAACATCAATATATTATATGAATACAGACAGTATATGTTATCTGACAATAGGATACAACTGTCTCAATTTTGAACTTCCTCTGATATTAACACACAATGATGTGTGATTCAATCCATGGTCATGTTCATTAGGGCTACACTGTATGTAGCGAAACGTTTTGCAATTGAAAACAACAATGAGAGTTTCCTATTGAAAAAGTCCAGGTAGTGTCCCCAGTGTCAGAGTGTTTTATTCAATTTTCTCCCTAATGAACACAACCCGTGTAACAAACTCAGTAGGTCGAGTCACTGCTGTTAGTATTACTCACAGGGAGATGAAGTCCTTCTGCATGAGGATGGCTGAGACGCCACACAGGTTCCACAACAGGTGATGGTGGGCCCAGTCCAGCAGCACATCCAGAACTCCCAGCCAGTAGTTTGTCCACGCTGACAGGGAACGGGGTGTTCCATCGCCATAGCGACTGAGGCTCCAGGGCCGGTGGGTCAGGGCCGTGACCACCCCAGGGTCCGCCTGACGCATCTGGAGGAGTTGACCGATGAGGAAGTCAGAGGTGGTGTTATGGTTATGAGGACAGATAACAGTCTTGTTATAACACATCCATACAGTGTGTAACAAGCCTAGCCTGGACCCACACCTGTCGGACAATGGCTGTTTACAGGCCAAACATGACAATGACCATAGGAGTTGGCAAAACAGTACAAACAGACCTGGGACCAGACTGGTGCTAAACTGCACGCTATAAGAAAAACACCACTATAATGGAACAGAAGATGACTAAATGTGCACATAGATGTCTCAATTCATATTTACAGTTTAATTTGACGTTTTTGTGCATATATTTGGGCTATGTTGTGTGTTACTGAGTTGAAAGGTTGTTTTCGAACAAACATAAATGTCAAATGACCAGAGATGTTACAAAGTTTACCTTGTAGATAACTTTAGGTTGAAAGGAGCAGACAATGCTAGAGTTGTAGAGGACAGGGTGTTTGTGATACATCTCCCCTAGGGCTGCAGCTGCCTGGTGGAGAGGAGGGAACATATACAGTGGGGCAAAAAAGTATTTAGTCAGCCACCAATTGTGCAAGTTCTCCCACTTAAAAAGATGAGAGAGGCCTGTAATTTCCATCATAGATACAACGTCCACTATGACAGACAAAATGAGATTTTTTTTCTCCAGAAAATCACATTGTTGAATTTTTAATGAATTTATTTGCACATTTTGGTGGAAAATAAGTATTTGGTCAATAACAAAAGTTTATCTCAATACTTTGTTATACACCCTTTGTTGGCAATGACAGAGGTCAAACGTTTTCTGTAAGTCTTCACAAGGTTTTCACACACTGTTGCTGGTATTTTGGCCCATTCCTCCATGCAGATCTCCTCTAGAGCAGTGATGTTTTGGGGCTGTTGCTGGGCAACACGGACTTTCAACTCCCTCCAAAGATTTTCTATGGGGTTGAGATCTGGATACTGGCTAGGCCACTCCGGGACCTTGAAATGCTTCTTACGAAGCCACTCCTTCGTTGCCCGGGCGGTGTGTTTGGGATCATTGTCATGCTGAAAGACCCAGCCACGTTTCATCTTCAATGCCCTTGCTGATGGAAGGAGGTTTTCACTCAAAATCTCACGATACATGGCCCCATTCATTCTTTCCTTTACACGGATCAGTCGTCCTGGTCCCTTTGCAGAAAAACAGCCCCAAAGCATGATGTTTCCACCCCCATGCGTCACAGTAGGTATGGTGTTCTTTGGATGCAACTCAGCATTCTTTGTCCTCCAAACACGTCGAGTTGAGTTTTTACCAAAAAGTTCCATTTTGGTTTCATCTGACCATATGACATTCTCCAATTTTATTCTGGAATCTCAAAATGCTCTCTAGCAAACTTCAGACGGGCCTGGACATGTACTGGCTTAAGCAGGGGGACACGTCTGGCACTGCAGGATTTGAGTCCCTGGCGGCGTAGTGTGTTACTGATGGTAGGCTTTGTTACTTTGGTCCCAGCTCTCTGCAGGTCATGCACTAGGTCCCCTCGTGTGGTTCTGGGATTTTTGCTCACCGTTCTTGTGATCATTTTGACCCCACGGGGTGAGATCTTGCATGGAGCCCCAGATCGAGGGAGATTATCAGTGGTCTTGTATGTCTTCCATTTCCTAATAATTGCCCCCACAGTTGATTTCTTCAAACCAAGCTGCTTACCTATTGCAGATTCAGTCTTCCCAGCCTGGTGCAGGTCTACAATTTTGTTTCTGGTGTCCTTTGACAGCTCTTTGGTCTTGGCCATAGTGGAGTTTGGAGTGTGACTGTTTGAGGTTGTGGACAGGTGTCTTTTATACTGATAACAAGTTCAAACAGGTGCCATTAATACAGGTAACGAGTGGAGGACAGAGGAGCCTCTTAAAGAAGAAGTTACAGGTCTGTGAGAGCCAGAAATCTTGCTTGTTTGTAGGTGACCAAATACTTATTTTCCACCATAATTTGCAAATAAATTCATTAAAAATCCTACAATGTCATTTTCTGGATTTTATTTCTCATTTTGTCTGTCATAGTTGAAGTGTACCTATGATGAAAATTACAGGCCTCTCTCATATTTTTAAGTGGGAGAACTTGCACAATTGGTGGCTGACTAAATACTTTTTTGCCCCACTGTACAGTACTGCCTGGTGGAGAGGAGGGAACATGTACAGTACTGCCTGGTGGAGAGAATGGAACATGTACAGTACTGCCTGGTGGAGAGGAGGGAACATGTACAGTACTGCCTGGTGGAGAGGAGGGAACATGTACAGTACTTACTGTCAAACTACATGCAGTGTAACACAAATACATGTGGGCGGCAGGTGGCTTAGTAACCAAAAGGTCACTGGTTTGAATTCCCGAGTCGACAAGGTGACAAATCTGCCGATGTACCATTGAGCAAGGCACTTAGCCCTAATTTGTTCCAGGAACGCCGTACCACTATGGCTGACCCTGTAAAATAACACATTTCCCTGCGCTTATCCTTTGTGACAACATGATATATCAGGACTACTCAACTACTATTTGAGAAGATCCAGTCACACAAATGTCCCCTGTGGAAAAGGTCCAGATTGATGTTGTCTTTATTGGACCCAACCCCCCCCACCTCGCGACCTCAACGTTTCATACCCCTCTGTGGCAGAGGTCCGGATTGATATGGTCTTTATTGGACCCAACCCCCCCCGACCTCAACGTTTCACACCCCTCTTGTTAGCGAAATGAAAATATTGCAGTTTTAAAGCACATTTTCTGCACTTCTACACATTTTTCGATGTCACCTGAGTGAGTCAACAAAAATCTAAATGTGGGCCCCTGGAAGTAAAGGCTCCTGGGCACAATCTGGCCATGATAACTACAAGATCAAGATAGCCTAACTTACCTACCTAGCTAATGTGGGCTTGTTGATCAACTGGACATTTCTGAAAGGTTCTAAATAGCTCTCTCAGATCTGTCAGTGAAGGACATAACAAGAGGAAAACTAGCCATGCACCACGTTTCTAAATGGCACCTTGTGTGTTCTAATATTATAATATAATCTAACTTTCAACTGAAAGCCAGAGTGTGTTGACCCCATTGTGTGTTCAGATCTGGACCACGTCCGCCTGTTGAGTATGGCTGTGATATATGATGATCTTATGGTCAGCAAGTGGCATCTTATTTAAGGCCCAATGGAGTGAAAATTCAGTTTTTTCCTGTGTTTTATCATATTGTTCAACATCTGATGGAACTAACACTGTAAAAGTGTAATCAAATGTGATCAGAGTTTTTTCCTGATAGTTGCTGGTTGAAAATACAATCTACACAAGACCTTCTAATCAGCAGGTTTGCATGGGCGGGAGTTTCGCCTTTCCATGGTGACGACATCATGCGGTACTGGACTAAAAAAGATCAATGGAGAATCTCTATTCAAAATCATTTTTATTCCAGGATTAGGCTTAATCTGTATCCGGGAAACTGCTCCAAGACTATTTAATTGTATTTTTGACTGCTTTGGTCCTCCATATATAATGAGGTCTGTAGGGGACTTTGGCAAATGTAACGCTTACAAAACTGTCAATATGGGGAAGGTGGAAGTATAGTGAGTCACATTGTAAGGGGGGTTGAATTCCTCTCAGACCTACTGTCTGGGGCAGCTGTGAGATTCTTTATAACCAATCTCTATAGTAGGGATTCCTATGTTACTACCTTAAACAGCTGGGTTTTTAACCGGCCTTAATCTCCCTATACACTCAGTTTACTACCATTTGACCTTACAGTGATGTGGTTGTCATTCAAAGTGCTGCTGGAGTGTGTATATGGGCGTTTCCCCAACCCTGGTCCCTCAGTACCCCCAACAATACACCTTCCCCTTGTATCCCTGGACAAACACACCTCATTCAACTCATTGAGGGCTTGATGATTAGTTGACAAGTTGAATCAGATGTGCTTGTCCAGGCTTACAATAAACATGTATACTGTTGGGGGTACTGGAGGACCAGGGTTGGGAAAACCTGGTGTGTACTGTAGTGAAGCCCTAAGTCCTAAAGCTTTATAACAAGGCTTCTACCTGCCTAGAGAGGCCCTGTCCAGAAACAACCCCTATAGCCTACCCACTAGACACCTGGAAAGAACTGAGGAGTGGAAGTGTAAGCAATATGCTACACAATCAGAAGACAAGATGGAGACATCACCATATTGCTTAAACCTTTATCCAATCCCCTCAGATCTCCAGTTGTATCTAGGAAGTAGGGGCTGTTCCAAGACAGGGACAATACCTTATCAGGTTGATCTTTGACATCAAAGAAGATGGTCAGCTGGTGGTTGATGCATTCCTCCACTGCCTCCTGAAGCGTTGGCACCCTCTCCCCCTTGAACTTCTCCCTGGAGACACACAAAGGCCAGCGGGGACACACAAACGTTTGTACTGCTGCTATATTTGAGACACCACCAATAGGTCTATATCTGGCCTTGTACCATTCTATATCAATAGGTCTATATCTGGCCTCGTACCATTCTATATCAATAGGTCTATATCTGGCCCTGTACCATTCTATATCAATAGGTCTATATCTGGCCCTGTACCATTCTATATCAATAGGTCTATATCTGGCCTCGTACCATTATTTATCAATAGGTCTATATCTGGCCTCATACCATTCTATATCAATAGGTCTATATCTGGCCACGTACCATTCTATATCAATAGGTCTATATCTGGCCTCGTACCATTCTATATAAATAGGTCTATATCTGGCCTCGTACCATTCTATATCAATAGGTCTATATCTGGCCTCGTACCATTCTATATCAATAGGTCTATATCTGGCCTCGTACCATTCTATATCAATAGGTTTATATCTGGCCTCATACCATTCTATATCAATAGGTCTATATCTGGCCTCGTACCATTCACAGTTTACACTCCCCATTAGTGTATTTTCAGTCATCCTGACTCTGTCCTGCTTGAAGTCCAACTGAACTCACCGATCACACATGGGGCCATGTTTACTAAGCGTTTGCACCAGGTACCGACCCTATCAGTGTTTCTTGGCAGAAGCACTAACTTCTGTTCTTTTTAGATCTGCTAACACTGAAGGCGTAACATTCAGGTCAGGGTCATGTTCATTAGGGTATACAACTGAAAATGTTTTGCAACAGCAAACAAAAACAAGCATTTGTTATTGATCCCTCCCTGTTTCAGTCCATTTCCTGCCTAATGAATATGACCCAGGAGTTCAATGCTTTTGGACCAGGCCCTAACCTCCCCTCCCCTGCCAAGCCCACCCGAGCCTGTGTTTGCCCGTGGCGTCCAGCGTCCTGAGCTCTGCCAGACGCAGCGCGCCCACCGCTCCCGTCCCGTTGGTGGTGCGGTCCACCGTCTCATCGTGCATCAGCACTGCCTCTCCATCTGCAGTGAAGCCCAAGTCCAGCTCCACCCCTGTGGCTCCATTCCTGCTGGCCTAGAGGACAGGAAAGGAGGATGAAGCAGGGGGAGGAGGAAGGGATGAAGAGGTGTGTGGAGAAAGACGGGAGAGATATAGATCTGAAATGGATAGATAGAGTAGGGGAGACGGAGCAGCAGGCTATTAAACCAACTGGGATTGTACTGATCTAGTAGGCCTAGATATTAGCCAAAATATGTTTCAAATTAAAGAGTAGATACAAAAATAATGTTCCAGACACTCTAAACTATAACTAACCATGGCAAAATAAGTTAACAGGCTCTCCCTCTGCATGGATTTTGGGCAACATTTAGAGAACCCCCTGATAATATGAAACAATGTCTCAGTACAGACAAGGGACGTCATATGCCTTTCATCGGCCTCTGCTCACTTCACCTGCTGCCCCTAAATCACATCATTATAGCCTAGGAAGCCTACTCATCATTTTATTTGCAGCTACAGCATTAAGTAGCTCAGACAGGGTAGATAACTGATACTTTGTCCTTGATTCACCTCTCGGATCGCTGCAATGGTGTTCTCCGGAGCATCGTGTCCCCCTGCCCGGTGCGCAACCACGGGGACGCCGGCGCTCGCAAGGCCAGTGGGCCGCAGCACCTGACTTGCCTGGTCAGCCGGCACTTGTGGGAACCGGAACATCACGATAAAGACGTAAATGGATGCGGTGACGGCCGATGCTCCAATCGCGCTCCTGGTCCCGAATAGAACCAGCAGAAATACCGCTGAGAAATAAACTTCGTCTCCAATTTGTAACATCGTTTAGAAGCGTTGATTAAAATGTCTCCAATGATAAAATCAATACACTGTCACTGTTCTCAATCCTCATTTATTTGATCGATCTACTTGATCACCGAATGATAGTTCCTTGCTGGTGTGAGATTCCAAGTTGAGACCGAGATGCGTGCGCTTAGGTAACTAACTACCAGACACAGCAAAAACAACTAAGAGTTCAATTACGCATAATTCCAGACACAGCCGACTCACTGCTCCAGCTTCACAAAATAAAAACACACCATATTATATTGCGATGGGATGTTGCAGAATCCGAGATTTGAAAGGAGAGAGCATCAGTCGGTTTCTAGTTCATAGTACACACCGATCTAGAGGTCGTTGCTATGGAGCAGAGACGAGAGAGAGGTACCACGCTCACACTGTACTCGAGATAGCTGCAGTCTGAGCCATAGAAGTACAATAGAATAGAATGACAGAAATATATGATATTTCTATGGCTAGAGCCATAGTGGAGAGTTTCTGACTGTGGCTATGCACTAATCTATAGATACGGAACATTACACTGAGTGGCCAGGTTATTAGGTACACCACCCTGTTCACATAAATGGTTCACTCCTACAGATAAGTCATGTGGCCGTGGTATATAAACAGTGGCGACCAGTTTATTCAGGGTAGGTGCACATTTTTAGCACCCCCCCTAAAAAAATACATATATATTTATAAATAAATATATTTTTGCCTGTTTTGCATGTTATTTTAGCGTTAATACTTGTCACATATCAGTTTGCAAACAATGTAAAAAAAATAAATATATATAATTCAGTTAATAAAGCCGCATACACACTTGGTCTCTTTTTTGTTTTGTTGTGTAAGGCAGCTCCAAATTGCAGGTTTCAGCCTAGCTCAGTGCTTTCTGTGGTGGTGAGGTGAGCCAGCAGAAAATAGGAGCATTGCGCCGTGATTGGCTCAGTGTTCTGTCACTCATAAAGTATAACATCCTTAGGAAGGGTAGACATCCAAAATTTCAGCCCTTAAGGTCCTGCCATATAGTTGTATTACAAGTGCCCTTCAAAGAAGGCTCAAGGTCATTGGACACAGATACAATTATTTAAAATGATGTCTTATGTACAGTAGCTTTGATTGGACTGATCATGTCAACATCTTACTTTCAAAGTCTTAGCTAGCAGTCAACATCATCATGAATCAAGTCGACAATCTACTGGTAAATCCTTTTTAATCCTTGTCATATGAAGGGAAATTATAGATAAAACGTATCGGTGCTCATCGGCCATAAAGATTACACAACAAATTGGAAATCCCAAATTCAACAATGACTCGTTTGGAAGGAATCAGTGGCTAACTGCAAAAACGGCAAAGAAACCACGAACGTTAGCCAGCTAGCTATTCAATGGAGTTCCCACCATAAATCCAGAGAATGCCAGACTTTGATGACAAAATGTGCCCACAAAGGGCCGCTGCGCCACCTTCACAAGATGAGTCCAAACATGTCTTGTATGTTGCTGCATTAATGATGTAATATGCAAGGGAAATAGTATTACTTTCTCAGCTACAGTATACATACATGCATGTTGTGTAGTATGCTGTTAGTAGCCCATGTGCCTCACCCTAATAATTGTCTATTTTCACCAAAGCGGTTTTGTAAACACATCGTTTGTGGTCGCACATGCAAATTCAGCACACACAACATTCTATAATAGAAGTGTGTTATTTGACGTGTCAAATTAAAAGCTAATTTAACATGTCAAATAGTGTTATATGATGTTTTTTTTTACACGCAAATAACCAAGCGGCATTCAATTTGCCTCACCCTAATAATTTTGTCTATTTTCACCTCTTATTTTCGCCTACTGTTCTAACCTGGTGATGCACATGCAGCCTATAGCCTGTTTTTAGAAAAATGTAATCATTGAATATTGTAAGAGCTTTCATTGTAGGTTTATATGCCCCCTTTATTTATCCTACGGTTCTTACTTGTTGTACAGGGAGAATACTGTGAGAACAGTCCATGTTCTGAATTCTGTCACTACATTTCAAATGTGCTGAACAAATAGTTATATTGACTACGTCCGTCGTTGCTCATTAATGTCTTAATCTAAATTACAGATTGCCTCTTATCTGCTTGTCGTCCCCTTATGCCATAGTTTGAATATCTCGATTGTCATTAGAAACCCCATTTGTTTAAGCAAGTCAGCCATATCAGTTATGTATTTAAAAAAATAAATTAAAGGCAGTAAATGAGGCTGAATGAGCTGTTTCGCTGCCAGACAAGGATCCGCTGAAAGCCAGGTGTAGCAGTGTTAAGGTGTTGGGACTCTGCTGTTGGGACAGCTTTATGTAGGCCCTAACAGTTTGTTGGCACCGTGTGTCACCGTTATAGTGTAATTCATGTATTGTTTAGTGTTGTATGTGTAGTGGCTTTGCTGGCAGGCATCACACTTTCTTTTTTTTTGCCCCACCAAGATTTACCTGCTAAAACTGCCACTGTATATAAAGCAGGCAGACAGGCATTGAGGCATTCAGTTACTGTTTGATTGAACTTTAGAATGGGCAAAACAAGTGACTGAGCGTGGTTTGATCGTCGGTGCCAGGCACGCCAATTCCAGCATCTCAGAAACGTCGGGCCTCCTGCGATTTTCACGCATGACAGTCTAGGGTTTACCGGAGAATGGTGTGAAAAAACTAAAATACATCTAGTCAGCAGCAGTCCTGAAGGAAAAAACAGCTTGTTTTTGAGAGGTCGAAGGAGAATGTCAAGAATCGCTCAAGCTAACAGGCGGGCCACAACAGGCAAATAATGGCGCAGTACAACAGTTGTGTGCAGAACGGCATCTCAGAACGCACAACTCGTCAGTCCTTGT
Source organism: Oncorhynchus clarkii lewisi (assembly GCF_045791955.1). Lineage (NCBI taxonomy): Eukaryota > Metazoa > Chordata > Actinopteri > Salmoniformes > Salmonidae > Oncorhynchus > Oncorhynchus clarkii. Next base: position 104,532 of record NW_027260878.1, read on the forward strand.
CACGGATGGGCTATTACAGCAGACAACCACACCGGGTTCCACTCCTATCAGCTAAAAACATGAAGAAACGGCTCCAGTGGGCACGCGATCACCAACACTGGACAATTGAGGAGTGGAAAAACATTGCCTGGCCGACAAACCCCGGTTACTGTTGCATCATGCTGACGACAGAGTCAGGATTTGGCGTAAGCAGCATGAGTCCATGGTGGTACAGGCTGGTGGCAGTGGTGTAATGGTGTGGGGAATGTTTTCCTGGCACATGTTAGGTACCTTGATACCAATTGAGCAATGTTTCCATTCCCCAAATAATTCCTGCTGTTCTGTAAGCAAAGGGGTGTCTGACCCGGTACTAGATGGATGTACCTAATAAACTGGCCACTGAGTATGTGTCACAGATAAAAGGTTTTTAGAACCCTGCATGACAACGTGAAAGCCCTCCCCTGTATGCCATTTGGAACACTAGTGTGACCACACATTGCAAACCACAGTGCACTTAGTGAAAGTGTATTATATTTATCAAAGATAAACAGTCAATTCAGTCTAGAAATCAAGGCACAACAGAATGAAATATCAACAATCAACATTGAGAAACCAATTAAAAAGCATAGTAACGAACAAACACAACCACAGAGTACAACCATGTGTTCTGGGGTAGATGTGAAAAAGGGTAACAGTTTTGAGCTCTAAGAGAACCTAAGCAGTTGGACAATACTCTTGTTGTACAGGGTAACACAAATAGATACCTGCCTTAGAGCTGTTAGATACATAGATACAATGTGTCAAGTCATGTCTCGGGATGCCCATATCGTTGCATCACTCTCTTAGTGACAGCTGTGTGTGTGTGTGTGTGTGTATATACTGTGTGTGTGTGTGTGTGTGTGAGAGAGTCCATGCCGGACATGACCATTTGTGAGAGTTGCAGTTCCAGGTTTACTTTTCTTGGTATGCCATAGAAATATAATCTATATGATGTCTAGATTACATACAGATATAGGATCTTCATTTGACCAGTATTGTCACATCAGTAGATCTTTCCAGTACTATGCATCTCTACACTGTATCCTTGCGTAGAGAGTGGATGTGCTGGAGCAGTTGGTCACAGTAGACAGGGGTGCGCTGTTTGTCCCTCACGGCTTCCACTTCCTGCTTAAGGAGGGCTGGGTGGACGCCACTGCCGGTCTTCAGGACCTCTGGACACACAGACAGACATGAGACAGTCAGGGGTTAAGTGGAAATGGACACACACAAATAAGTAACAGTAGATTATCTCACACACACACACACACACACACACACACACGTCGACTACCTTGAGGAACTCCACACAAATGAATTCAACACAATAACAAAGTCAAGATATTGGGGTGGATTATTGTCACTGGCTGCAATCATTCATTGGAAATGAATAATTTGATTCAATGTAATTGTATTTATGAGGACTGACAGTGAAGAAACCACCAGAGAATATTTGCAACTATACATTGATTTTAATAGTAATTTTTGGCAGCATTTCTGTACTTGTTACTTTTGTACACAATACCGTTCTCAGTCTGAGTGATTGACAAGGGAGATGTCCAATGGAGCAGAGTTATCCCAATCAATATTACCACCGGGGTTGAAGAAGGCAGAGTTATCACAATCAATATTACCACCGGGGTTGAAGAAGGCAGAGTTATCCCAATCAATATTACCACCGGGGTTTTGTCAGTGAAGTCACATCCAGTGAAACAGAAGATAAGACCTGTTCTCCACATTGAAAAATGAGACCTTGCCCTCCTCATAATCAACAAACACCCTCACCTTCTTGGGCTTCTCTCTCGGGTGGAGGCAGATCGAAGGTGATGTAGAGACCTGGTACCCAATGTAATGCAGACCCAAAACCCATTATCCAGTTCAGTAACAACATATTGTTCCTGTTGATGGACTGCCTGGCCAATCCCATCCACCAAAATTGTTGCAACCCCTATTACTAGCCTATTCAACCTCTCTTTCGTATCGCCTGAGATCCCCAAAGATTGGAAAGCTGCCGCGGTCATCCCCCTCTTCAAAGCGGGTGAGACTCTAGACCCAAACTGTTATAGGCCTATATCCATCCTGCCCTGCCTTTCTAAAATCCACGAAAGCCAAGTCAACAAACAGATCAGCGACCATTTCGAATCGCACCGTACCTTCTCCACTATGCAATCGGGTTTCCGAGCTGGTCATGGGTGCACCTCAGCCACGCTCAAGGTCCTAAACGATATCATAACCGCCATCGATAAAAGACAGTACTGTGCAGCCGTCTTCATCGTCCTGGCCAAGGCTTTCGACTCTGTCAATCACCGTATTCTTATCACACAGTATATGAGTCCATTCCATATGTTAATGAAGTTACTTCCCTCAGGTCATCGGCCACCATTATCTTTCAGTTCAGGCTTCCTGCTTGTTCATGCCTAATAACGCCTGTATCCGCTCTTGATTAGATTACAATGGTGGCAGGACCCTCTCGTGTCCTAAAATTAATATATATGTCTATCTTACCCTAAGCACTTATGTCTGTTTAATCTTTGGTTTCCTGTCCGCTTTCTGTTTGTGGTTTAATGTACACCTTTGCTCTACAGTATTATGTTTGTCCCTATATGTACCGTTTGCTCCCACATTTCTCAAATGACTGCCTCGCCTGGTTCACTGACTACTTGTCAGATAGAGTTCAGTGTGTCTAATCGGAGGGCCTGTTGTCCGGATCTCTGGCAGTCTCTATGGGGTCTCTATGGGGCCACAGGGTTAATTTCTCGGGCCGACTCTTTTCTCTGTATATATGAATGAAGTCGCTCTTGCTGCTGGTGATTCTCTGATCCACCTCTACACAGACGACACCATTCTGTATACTTCTGGCCCCTCTTTGGACACTGTGCTAACAAACCTCCAAACGAGCTTCAACGCCATACAACACTCCTTCCGTGGCCTCCAACTGCTTTAAATACTAGTAAAACTAAGTGCATGTTCTTCAACCGATCGCTGCCCGCACCCTCCTGCCCGACTAGCATCACTACACTGGACGGTTCTGACTTAGAATATGTGAACAACTACAAATACCTAGGTGTCTGGTCAGACTGTAAACTCTCCTTCCAGACTCACATTAAGCATCTCCAATCCAAAATTAAATCTAAAATCAGCTGCCTATTTCTACAAAGCCTCCTTCACTCATGTCGCCAAACTCACCCTTGTAAAACTGACTATCCTACCAATCCTTGACTTCGGCGATGTAATTTACAAAATAGCCTCCAACACTCTACTCAGCAAACTGGATGAGGTCTATCACAGTGCCATTCATTTTGTCACCAAAGCCCCATATACTACCCATCACTGTGACCTGTATGCTCTCGTTGGCTGGCACTCACTACATATTTGTTGCCAAACCCACTGGCTCCAGGTCATCTATAAGTCTTTGCTAGGTAAAGCCCCACCTTATCTCAGCTCACTGGTCACCATAGTAGCACCCACCGGTAGCACGCGCTCCAGCAGGTATATTTCACTGGTCATCCCCAAAGCCAATTCCTCTTTGACCTCGTTTCCTTCCAGTTCTCTGCTGCCAATGACTGGAACGAATTGCAAAAATCACTGAAGCTGGAATCTTATATCTCCCTCACTAACTTTAAGCAGCAGCTCACAGATCACTGCACCTGTACACAGCCAATCTGTAAATAGCACAACTGACTACCTCATCCCCATATTATTACTTGCTCTTTTGCACCCCAGTATTTCTACTTGCACATCGTCATCTGCACATCTATCACTCCAGTGTTAATGCTAAATTGTAATTATTTCCCCTCTATGGCCTATTTATTGCCTACCTCCCTACTCTTCTACAATTGCACACACTGTACATAGTTTCTATTGTGTTATTGACTGTACGTTTGTTTATGTGTAACTCTGTGTTGTTGTTTGTGTCGCACTGCTTTGCTTTATCTTGGCCAGGTCGCAGTTGTAAATGAGAACTTGTTCTCAACTAGCCTACCTGGTTAAATAAAGGTAAAATAAAGAGTGAATAGTCCCGACAAAAAGAGCACTTCACGTTCACCACCAGATGGGGGTGTTGCACCACAGTGACATCCACTCCAACAGGACAGATACCACTGGTATTTGATGGTAATAAAGATGCTATGGAATTACTTGAAGTAGAGCCAACAGTAAGTGTTGAGGAAACCGCATGGCGTAACTGAAGCTGTACAGTGTTGATACTCCTGTCAGTTGGGATGAGTTAGTTCACGTCAAGTCAGCATTCGATACACCTCGGAATCCGCTTTGTTCCTCAAGTGGTGACCAAGGGGGATTTTTGCGACTTGTGTGTATAAATAGTGTTTTTTTCTTTCTCTGAGCTCTTTTGAACAAAGGAGAACAATGATGATTTGTGATGAGAGGGGATCCGGTGATTCCCCTGAACGTGTGCCAACCACGGGGTGTGTGTGTGTGTGTGTGTGTGGAGCAGCAGCCGCGCTGCCAGGGCTGTGGGATTATGGGAGGAAGGAATTATGGGAACAGGGAAAGAGGGATGAGAGAGGGGGAGAGCGGGAGGAGTGGCAGTACTGTCCATCATACTGTCAGAGGAGCAGCAGACATCAAGCTCTTGGGAGATGACTTTGAAATTCAAGAACCATATAAGAATGGGATCAAGAATAAAAGAATAGAAGCAGGAAAGAAAGGAAGAAAGAGAGACGGAAGGAGGAAAAAAGCTTCAAACACAGACATGAGACAAAGAATGTCTCCAGATTTGTGGGGAGGATTGTGGTTATGGGTACGGGGGTACGACACAGCTATCAGTCAGCACTGGGTGAGCTCATCCACACACACGTTTACAGCAGAGCAGCGCACATGTGCATGCATATCACACACACAGAGGCACCGCTAACCTCCCTTCCTACTGGCTGTATCAATCGACCAGGGTTGGGGTCAATTCCATTTCATTTTTTTCTGAGGGACACTGCAATTGGAATTTAAACTCACCCCTTGAACTGACTGAATTGACCCCAAAACCTGTTATCAACCCCAACCCTCTACACCCAATCCCTGTACCCTCACACCCAGGATAGGCAGCCCTTAGCGGGATAATGTGAGCCTCCAGTCCCCCCTCTACCCAGGAGAACAACCCCCTAATCACAACCACATGGAGACCCCTCTCCCTCATCTTTCCACACAGCCACTCCATGTTATCCCCCTCTCTTTCATCTCTCTCATCCCTCTTTCACCCCTTTCCTCCCTGTCTCTTCCCCCTCTCATGCCTGGTGTTTTCCGACAGGGTTTGACGGTTCTGTGGTTTCATGGCTATTTGTGTGTGTGTACATGTGTGCATGAGTCTCTGTCTTTGTGTGTGTGTGTGTGTGTGTGTGTGTGTGTGTGTGTGTGTGTGTGCGTGCGAGCAATGTGCATACGTGTGTGTGTTATTTATTGGCAGAAGGTCTGAGTGTGTTTCCTGTAGTGTGGATGTGGGGCCTTAGCGGAGAACACTGCTGGAGTTTCACTCTGCTTCTCATGGAGGCTCCTCCTTGATTATCTGTGACAAACGCCTGATGATTCAACCATATTCTCCCATCTTCATATGGAGGGAAAAGAACATCAATGGGGCTGTATCCCAAATGGCACCCTATTCCCTTTATAGTGCACTACTTTTGACCAGGGCCAAGTAGTTGACTATGTAGGGAATAGGATGCCGTTTGTGACAACGTCGGACAGAGCTGATGCAACAACAGCCACCGTACTGTGGATTCCACTCCGTTTGAAACCTTTATCAGAGTTAATATGATGTGTTCTGGCTGTGTGTCGGGGTATCAGATCAGTAACCTTGACCACAGGATGTTCAGTGGTTGGGATGTAAATCATGTTTATGAACAGGACCTTCGCTTATATACTCACTGTCATCCAGAAGGGAAGTTGTGTAGCTTTTCAGGGGTGATGACGGAGCGTCAATCACACACACTCCTCTCCCTCTGGATCCACTCCCAGCCCCGTGATGGACGAGGGGAGTGGTGGTGTGTGTGTGTGTGGAGTGGGGGGCTTCGCACGGGTCAGCGTGAAAGATGAATGGAGTGGAAAAGGTGGATAGATAGCCTTTGATACGACGGAAAAGGGGGATCTGATATCCTAGCAATGTGGTTTTGTGTATGGGGCTGTTAGACGTAGGGATCAACTCTTTAAACTCTGACTGAGACAGGACAGAGCCTGTGAAACATGAGCACTACTGCTACCCACCTGATCAACATCAAGCCATATTCACTCACTTCATGTTCACTAGCTATCATCACCACCATCATGGTATCTGTGTTCTTTATCAACATCTCATGTCTTCCAATCTCATCTGTTTCTCCTCCATACCATCTTTTCCATCATGGCCCCTCTTCCTGGTCTAAGGGATGTCATGACCCCTCTTCCTGGTCTAAGGGTTGTCATGGCCCCTCTTCCTGGTCTAAGGGTTGTCATGGCCCCTCTTCCTGGTCTAAGGGTTGTCATGGCCCCTCTTCCTGGTCTAAGGGTTGTCATGACCTCTCTTCCTGGTCTAAGGGTTGATCTAGGATTAGACCAATGTGGTATTGTGAGTCTCACCAAGCACAGTGTCCTGCACGCGGCTGTCTGGGTCATCCAGGTGCAGCAGCAGCTGCTGGAACAGGACCTCCAGGTGTTGACTGTAGAGCTGGGAGTTGTAGTCTTTCCCCAGTGAGGCAAGCCATAGGCCTAGAGCCCTGAGGGCCACGCCCCTCACCTCCTCACTGCTGTCATCCAGACGCTTCAGCACCTCTGAGGACACACACACACACACACACACACACACACACACACACACACACACACACACACACACACACACACACATGAAAGAACCCAGAGACACGCAAAGATAGGAGACACACAGACACAAACAGAGAGCAGGATGGGAACAAATTAGAATGACTAAATTAGAATGTCTAAATCTATTTATATAGGATCATAAACAATCATGGATGCATTCTAGAAAAAAGGTGTGTGTCAGTGACAGAGGGAATGAGAGAGGATTGAGAGAGGAACAAAGAGAGAGAAGGAGAGAGAATGAAAGAAAGAGAGTGAATGAAAGATAGAGCAAACTCCTCTCTTGCCCACAGTATGCCTAACAAAGACAGGATACACAGAGGGAGACACCAGTATAGTACCAGGGTAGATGTTGTTCAGGGCATCTGGGCGGAGACTGGGTCCTATCAGTTTGAGCAGGGTGGACAGAGAGCGACAGGCCAGTAGTCTGGACAGCTGAGAGTCTTCCTCTAGAGCAGACAACACCTGGGGGCTCAGCCTCTCCTCTACGGCCAGTAACTACAGACACAGAGATAAAAACAGAACATTTGGTTGTGCATCAGTATTTTCTCTCTTTATGTCAGTCACTCAACTATCCATGTCAGCAACCAAGTTTTAATTGGTAGTTAGTTTAGCTAGCTATTTACACTTCTGGTAAACATGGTCGTATCCTGACCGGGCACACGGGGAACATGCCCATGGGCCCTGAGCTCCAGGGGGCCCCCAATGATTTTGTTAGCCTATCTGAGTGAGAATGACTATCATGTTAACATGGCATCATTCATTTCAACATGTGTAGAACTGCAGGAAATGTGCTTTAAAACTGTAAAAATCTCTCCACCCCAAATGGGTAGGAAATTAGCTGAAAAACTGCACATTTCTCTCTGTAGAATTGCATAAAATATATGTTATAAAATTGCAGTTCTCTCTGCCCCATGGCAACATGTAGAATTGCAGTTCTCTCTGCCCCATGGCAACATGTAGAATTGCAGTTCTCTCTGCCCCATGGCAACATGTAGAATTGCAGTTCTCTCTGCCCCATGGCAACATGTAGAATTGCAGTTCTCTCTGCCCCATGGCAACATGTAGAATTGCAGTTCTCTCTGCCCCATGGCAACATGTAGAATTGCAGTTCTCTCTGCCCCATGGCAACATGTAGAATTGCAGTTCTCTCTGCCCCATGGCAACATGTCTTGCCAACCAAATCTTGCTTAGGGCCCGCAATAGGCTAGAGATGGCCCTGAAGTAAGCCGCTACTTTATTCCCAGGCTTTGAACCTTGCGGCTTACACAATGACGCAGCCAATTTCTGGATTTTTCCCGCTTTCACAAGATTCATGCCGCCAAAAAAACTGAGCACCGTCACATAATGTGACGTAAATCGAGCGCGCTCAAACTTCCCATCATTCTGATTACGGTAGTCATTTTGTCACCCTTATCATGGCAAAGACACGGAGAAATGCATATGATGCAGCTTTCAAGTTGAAGGCGATCGATCTGGCTGTTGGAAAAGGAAATAGAGCTACTGACAGCATTGTCAAAAAATCCACTATCATCAACGGGTTTGGAAAGGCTGGACTGCTGCGTGTTGAAGAGGGCAGCGATCCAACATCGGATGAAGCAATTCTGAGGCTATTCAACTCTGACACCGAAGGAGATGACTTCAGTGGTTTCAGTGCACAGGAGGAGGAAGATAGTGACCAATTACTTTCTTGGTAGGCTACTGTTTACTGCTATTTTTACATTTTTTGTTACAAGCCGTGTTTAGTTAAAGCCTATTTATTTTTGTTACAAGCCGTGTTTAGTTAAAGCCTATTTATTTTTGTTACAAGCCGTGTTTAGTTTAAAGGCTGTGTAAAGTTAATTTGTTTCAATGTACCGGTAGGCACCTTCAGTGGGTGCGGTTTATATTCAGGTGCGCTTAATAGTCCAGAAATTACGGTACACAACTACTACTGTGCAAATAGTGTGTGGGCACTTGGCAGCGAAAGAGCAGGAAAGCTGAACTCACATTTCATACATGTTATGTTCACAGGTAGCCAGTGAATCACTCTAGTACACACAGTAATCCAAAGCACAGGTCTGACACTGGAGACCCTGTTATATAACCAATTGACTTCCCAAACACTTTAAACAGAGGAGGAACTGGACAGAGATGGCTGTTGCCCATCATCCCTGGTGACTATGAGACAGGCTGTGAGTGTGGGAGTGATGGGGAAAGCACAGCAGGACAGAGCTGCAGCAGACTGACACTGGACCAGGTAGACAACAACAGAACACAACCATCCCTGAGCTGGTCTAAGATCACATGAGTGAGGGTCAAAGAGAAAGAGAGAGAGAGAGAGAGAGAGAGAGAGAGAGAGAGGGCTTGGCATTAAAGTGATCTAACATGACATCAGTGTCTATCTGATGGGGCGGTGTGTAAATGGAGCAGCTAATTGTTTTTACAGGAAGGAGTGAAGGACTGGAACAATGCTCCCCAGACAAAGCCCGGTTTGATTTGCCTGTGGAAAGGAACACACCCACACACAGCCAGTGTTCTCCAAACTGTTTTCACCGTTGTTAAACACCATTTTAAAAGTGGTGCAACGCAAAGTGGTGTTTGAGCCGGTCGAGAGGGTGTGAATATGTCTGAGTGGGCAGACAGTCCCAAGGACAAACAGACGGTCGAGAGGGTGTGAATATGTCTGACTGGACAGACAGTCCCAAGGACAAACAGACGGTCGAGAGGGTGTGAATATGTCTGAGTGTGTGAGTGGGCAGACAGTCCCAAGGACAAACAGACGGTCGAGAGGGTGTGAATATGTCTGACTGGACAGACAGTCCCAAGGACAAACAGACGGTCGAGAGGGTGTGAATATGTCTGACTGGACAGACAGTCCCAAGGACAAACAGACGGTCGAGAGGGTGTGAATATGTCTGACTGGACAGACAGTCCCAAGGACAAACAGACGGTCGAGAGGGTGTGAATATGTCTGAGTGGGCAGACAGTCCCAAGGACAAACAGACGGTCGAGAGGGTGTGAATATGTCTGAGTGTGTGAGTGGGCAGACAGTCCCAAGGACAAACACAGACGGTCGAGAGGGTGTGAATATGTCTGACTGGACAGACAGTCCCAAGGACAAACAGACGGTCGAGAGGGTGTTAATATGTCTGAGTGAGAGAGAGAGAGAGAGAGAGAGAGAGAGAGAGAGAGAGAGAGAGAGAGATAGAGATATATATAAAGAAAGTGGGAGGGACAGAGAGGGGAGTGAGGGAGAGAGAGAGAAAGAATGGTTTAAACTAGGTGAACTCTCCTGATGGTTTAAACTAGGTGAACTCTCCCGATGGTTTAAACTAGGTGAACTCTCCCGATGGTTTAAACTAGGTGAACTCTCCCGATGGTTTAAACTAGGTGAACTCTCCCGATGGTTTAAACTAGGTGAACTCTCCCGATGGTTTAAACTAGGTGAACTCTCCCCATGGTTTAAACTAGGTGAACTCTCCCGATGGTTTAAACTAGGTGAACTCTCCCAATGGTTTAAATGGTTTGCGAACCCAGAGTCTCTGATGGCACAGCTGGCGCTGCACCCTTAACCACTGCGCCACCCGGGAGGCCCTTTGGCTGGGCCACTAAGGACTCTCCCGAAGCCACTCCTGCATTGTCTTGGCTGTGTGCTTTGGGTCGTTGTCCTGTTGGAAGGTGAACCTTCGCCCAAGTCTGAGCTCTCTGGAGCAGGATCAAGGATCTCTCTGTATAATGCTCCGTTCATCTTTCCCTCGTTCCTGACTAGTCTCCCAGTCCCGTTCACTGAAAAACAACCCCACAGCATGATGCTGCCACTATGCTTCACTGTAGGCATGGTGCCAGGTTTCCTCCAGACATGATGCTGCCACTATGCTTCACTGTAGGCATGGTGCCAGGTTTCCTCCAGGCATGACGCTTGGCATTCAGGCCAAAGAGTTCAATCTTGATTTCATCAGACCAGAGAATCTTGTTTCTCATGGTCTGAGAGTCTATAGGTGCCTTTTGGCAAACTCCAAGCGGGCTGTCATGTGCTTTTTACTGAGGAGTGTCTTCCGTCTGTCCACTCTACCATAAAGGCCTGATTGGTTGAGCGCTGCAGAGATGGGAGAACCTTCCAGAATGACAACCATCTCCACAGAGGAACACTAGAGCTAGAGTGACCATCAGGTTCTTGGTCACGTCCCTGACCAAGGTCCTTCTTCCCTGATAGATCAGTTTGGCCAGGCGGCCAGCTCTAGGAAGAGTCTTGGTGGTTCCAAACTTCTTCCATTTAAGAATGATGGAGACCACTGATTTTAATGAAAAATATATTTTTTATATATATAATTATTAGTATGGTTTGATTAAATTCAAAGCTCCCTACCATCATATCTAAACCAATATGACATGGATGTTGATGAAACTTTGCAAATCAACTTGATTGGAGGCCTCTGGTCATGAGTCGTCATGCCATTACTGAGAACCGGAGTTTTAACAGGGTCATTAACATTAGGGGAAAAAAGGACTATTTCTTTCCCTGACCTAGCTCACTATCTAGGCATCGAATAAGAACGAGCCTACAGCATCCATAAACTGACCATCAGACTTGCCACCTTTCAGACTGAATAAGGTTGTATGAGCAACAGTTTTGATTACATTTATAATTTAAGAACCAATGATGTGCTACCTTGTTGTAGCATTTCTGACAATGCTAACATATTTTTTAGCCAAAGTTCAGAGTTTATACACCAGGCTAGTAAGATGGTGCTGACAGATATGGCAGCTCTGATTCTACGTGTGTGTTCATTTGTGAAGGTACCTTTGTGTGTGTTTACCTGGCTGGGCGGGATGGCTCCCCCTTGCAGCAGGGCTAGCAGACAGCAGAGAGCTGAGGTACGGATAGCTGCAGCAGTACGACCTGCCTTCCACACCAGGTTAGGTAGCAGCAACTCCAACAGAAACACATCCAGGTGCTCACAGAACCTCCTAGAGAGAGAGAGAGAGAGTTCAACCACCTAAAAGGAAGTGATTCCCAAACCTTCCATAACAAAGCCATCACCCACAGAGAAATGAACCTGGAGAAGAGTCCCCTAAGCAAGCTGGTCCTGGGGCTCTGTTCACAAACACAAACACACTCCACAGAGCCCCAGGACAGCAACACAATTAGACACAACCAAATCATGAGAAAACAAAAAGATAATTAGTTGACACATTGGAAAGAATTAACAAAAAAACTGAGTATACAAGAATGCTATTTGGCCCTAAACAGAGAGTACACAGTGGCAGAATACCTGACCACTGTGACTGACCCAAACTTAAGGAAAGCTTTGACTATGTACAAACTCAGTGAGCATAGCCTTACTATTGAGAAAGCCTGTCTTCTCTTGAGAGCCATGTCAGCCTATGTGCACACTGCCCACAAAGTGAGCTGGAAACTGAGCTGCACTTCCTAACCTCCTGCCCAATGTATGACCATATTAGAGACACATATTTCCCTCAGATTACACATATCCACAAAGAATTCGAAAAACAAACCCAATTTTGATAAACTCCCATATCTATTGGTTGAAATACCAGCATGTGCCATCACAGCAGCAAGATTTGTGACCTGTTGCCACAAGAAAAGGGAAAATAAATCAACATAAATATGGGTTGTATTTACAATGGTGTTTGTTCTTCACTGGTGAAGAGGCGCCATTTTAAATACAACCTATATTTATGTTGATTTATTTTCCCTTTTCTACTTGAACTATTTTCACATCATTACAACACTGTATATAGACATAATGACATTTGAAATGTGAGAGATGGGAAGAGAGAGGCGTGGGGGAGGGGAAGAGAGAGAGAGAGAGACAGAAATGGAGAGGGAGAGAGAGAGAGCGAGAGAGCGAGAGAAGAGAGAGAATTAATGAAGTCGGTCAGTTATTCCAATCGACTGATTCCTACATTAGTACACGTCTTGGATAGAAGTAGATGTTCTGAAGCCGTCTCTCCTCCCCAGTCCCCACTCAACAAAGTACTTCTCCAATGATTCACTAAGAAATACCCCAAAAAATCTGCTCTCTAGTACCGGGCTATTCAACTCTGACCCTACGAGGTCCAGAGCCTGCTGGTTCTCTGTTCTGCCTCATCATTAATTACACTCACCTGGTGTCCCAGGTCTAAATCTGTCCCTGGTTAGAGGGGATCAATGAAAACACAGTGGAACTGGCATCCAGGTCTAAATCTGTCCCTGGTTAGAGGGGAACAATGAAAACACAGTGGAACTGGCATCCAGGTCTAAATCGGTCCCTGGTTAGAGGGGAACAATGAAAACACAGTGGAACTGGCATCCAGGTCTAAATCGGTCCCTGGTTAGAGGGGAACAATGAAAACACAGTGGAACTGGCATCCAGGTCTAAATTTGTCCCTGGTTAGAGGGGAACAATGAAAACACAGTGGAACTGGCATCCAGGTCTAAATCGGTCCCTGGTTAGAGGGGAACAATGAAAACACAGTGGAACTGGCATCCAGGTCTAAATCTGTCCCTGGTTAGAGGGGAACAATGAAAACACAGTGGAACTGGCATCCAGGTCTAAATCTGTCCCTGGTTAGAGGGGAACAATGAAAACACAGTGGAACTGGCATCCAGGTCTAAATCTGTCCCTGGTTAGAGGGGAACAATGAAAACACAGTGGAACTGGCATCCAGGTCTAAATCTGTCCCTGGTTAGAGGGGAACAATGAGAACACAGTGGAACTGGCATCCAGGTCTAAATCTGTCCCTGGTTAGAGGGGAACAATGAAAACACAGTGGAACTGGCATCCAGGTCTAAATCGGTCCCTGGTTAGAGGGGAACAATGAAGACACAGTGGAACTGGCATCCAGGTCTAAATCTGTCCCTGGTTAGAGGGGAACAATGAAAACACAGTGGAACTGGCATCCAGGTCTAAATCTGTCCCTGGTTAGAGGGGAACAATGAAAACACAGTGGAACTGGCATCCAGGTCTAAATCTGTCCCTGGTTAGAGGGGAACAATGAAAACACAGTGGAACTGGCATCCAGGTCTAAATCTGTCCCTGGTTAGAGGGGAACAATGAAGACACAGTGGAACTGGCATCCAGGTCTAAATCTGTCCCTGGTTAGAGGGGAACAATGAAAACACACAGTGGAACTGGCATTTAGGCCCAGAGATGAGTTTGAAGGCTCTAGTAGAGTGACACTCTAGTTCCCACATTCCCAAGAAATTCTCTAACGATAAGGACAAATACATTATTTTCTTCGGAAAATAAAGAAATGGTCTAGTCCCAGGTCTATTATCGAATAATTCACTATGAAATTCCTAAAAACTTTGCAGAAAAGTCTAGGAATACCTAATATAATCTAACGATATGGTGATGAATGATGCAGTCAGTGTACAAATAGGCAACATCATCAGAGTCAGGATGAGCAGACTGGGAAGTAGCCTCCTTGTCCTATGTGTCGCGATGTGAAAACACTTGATGAGAATATGAGTAATATAGAGCTACCAGGCAGCTACTGGAGATTACTGAGCGCTACACAGTGACAAACCACTGACACACAGCTGTATCTACGGCCATGTTTCCCACAGCCAGCCGGTCTGTGGATACTAAGACTAGAGGTGCAGAAAGAGAGGGAACAGGGGATGAAGAGAAGGGGACCATCTGGATGTCCTTTGTTTCTCCTCTTCTCTCACTCACTCTCTACTCTCCTGCCAATGCAATCATACTGACAGACACTCCCTCTCCCTGCCTGCCTGCGCCCACACACACACACACACACACAGTTAATTTATGAGTCCGGCACCCCATTTCTCTCCAACACTGACATGTGGTATTTGTAAGTGCAAAATCTGGCAGCAGTCTCTATAATCCCTATATACACCCCCATTATACTTCTGTTCTGTGTGACTACATGTTGGAGCGGGCTGTACCATCTATTCTCCAGTAGGGGGAGCCTATCTCCCACTAATGCAGCCAGTCAGCAGCCTTCATGTGTTCTATTCTCCCTGCTCTCTATCTGTCCTATATGGAAGTGGATGGAAAGGATGCCATGAAGAGTAATGGATCTTTCCACATCGCATTGACCAATCCCATCAATAGTGTGCATGGCGCTCGCAGGCACAATAAGATATGATTGTCAGTTTGGTACCCAACACACGTTTACACAGTCTGACTCAAGACAAGTGCTACTCCCAGCAAGTAACGCGCATGTAAAGGACGTCACGCTGCTTATCGAGGGCCGCTTCCTCCTGATTCGGCTCATACCGAGGCCCGAACACAGGACCTCTGCTTCTTTGCAAGCACACATGACCACCCTCCTGAAGTGTCTTACCAATCACGGCACGTGAATAGCTAGCTATTTGGCAGCGCAAGTGGGGACACTTCTGGCTGAGGAGGCAGTTTTACACATCCCCATGTACACATCCCCACACACACACACACTGCTAGCCTGTCGGGTCTCTACACTGCCTAGCTCTATGCTGTAAATCTCAGACAGCAATTACAGACCTTCCTTGCCAACAACACACACCTCTTTCTGAAGAAGAACTTTGATTGTATCTGTCATTTTCACAGTGTGGGGTGTATTCTTTCTCCCATAACACATTCCTTTCTACTTGTATTTCATCTTAACTTTTAATAGCAGCCCACCTCTCTATTTCTGTTCTACCTTAACCTTCAATAGCAGCCCACAGATCCACATGAAACAAAGCCATTATGTGTCAGTGGAACTAAGGCATATGTTTGAGGATACTCTCTCTCTTCCCTTTTCCTTTCTCTTTGTTCTGCTGCCGACATGTTATTATGTCATTTTGTTACAGGAACAAAGAGTGTATTATAGAGAGATACTGTGCATCATTATCATTATCGCCTTGATGAGATGGAAGTGTGTGTCTGTGTGGGTGTGCTGCACTACAAACATTCTACATGGGAGAGACTGTGTGCGGGAAGGTATTACTTAAAAAAAGGCAGGTTGTAACCACATATAACAAATGGATTTGCATTAGTATATGCATTAAAAGTCCCAATGTAAAGATACAGCTCACTTTTCTACTTTTCTAGTTGCTACAGAGCATTGCTGCATGGGACACGTGCCCCATGTCAGTGAAGAGCATTGCTGCATGGGACACGTGCCCCATGTCAGTGAAGAGCATTGCTACATGGGACACGTGCCCCATGTCAGTGAAGAGCATTGCTGCATGGGACACGTGCTGCCATGCAGCCTGCTCTTCACTGACTTTATGGCTAGTGGCTAACATTAGTGGCTAGTGGCTAACCGAGCTGGAATATAAACTCTGTAGCACAGAGTAGATCCTCCAAATGCCGTTGAAAAATAGTGCATTGTGGGTAGATGAGAAGATCTCCAGAATTAAGTGAATAAATATTTAATAACTATGTTTGTACTTATAGGTAACCAGATCGTGACTACAACTAACTTACTAAGTCTTTGACCACACATCACGTTGGTGAGTAAAAACTCATGCTTCCAACCCTATCTGTCAATATGAATTCTTCATAGTATAAACTTCCAGAAGACCTGGTGCCCTTAGATGAAAGTTGCTATACTGTATAATCACTCACTACTGATCTTCCTATGATGACTTAACTACCAAGGTGCCCTGGGTTAAAAGCACAAGTCAACACTAAACAGCATAGGTGGCCTGTGAGAGGAAGAGAGAGTTGGGGAAGGACAGAGGCTCTGCTTGTTACCTTTATGGGATGGATGTAGCCTATCACTCCTCTGGAGCTTGGAGTTCACAATGCTAATGTCTTAATGTCTGACTTCTAGCCTGGGTGTCAGTCTGCTTCTACCAACTCCTTTGGCCAGTTTGACTAAAAGGGTTCCACACCATAATAACTACCCAGATTGACCTCCACATGACCCTAGACATTATGTACACATCCACGGTGACACGCGCTGCACCCCGGGCAGTCACGGTCGACCCTTGGGGACCACGCTGACGAGTTACCCCACTGAGTGACGGGGACAACTGTTGCTGCGACCGCAGGAGCCACAGCAGAGACCACAGACCACAAGGCCCCGGCTTAACTTAATGCATTCCCCAAGATTAGAGAGGCGCTAGAGAGGCGCTGGAGGGGAAGAGAGATGGACTATGTGGAAATGGCTTGGAGAGGCGGAGATAACAGAGATATTCAGGGACCCCATGAGGAGTCTTTCATGTGATTGTCTGCTAATATCCTGGTCTGGATTTGACTGAATGTAATGTGGAATGCGTGGGTGACAGGTAGCCTCTCCACAGGTGATTTAGTTGTATGTGTCTGTTTACAATGTGACTCATGATGTGTAGATCAAATCCTCTTCAGGGCAATACAAGTTTAATTCTGTCATTCATTCTTCCAATCATTCAGTTAGTCTCAACGCTCCATCCCTCTTAACAGTGTTGAAAGATCACTCTGGGGTGGTGATGAGGCCTGGCGTTACTAACTCACTGAGGACGGATAGATCAAACCAAAATACACCCCCCCCCATCAGAGGCATATTGATAGGTATGTTTCATGTTGGTAGGTCCCAGATGTAACAAGATGCCTGTGGTGGTAGATTCCATCCAGATTAGTGAGACGGGGAGGACAATTTAGGCCAAGTAAAGCTCATTTCAACACATTTGAGCTATGGCTTCTATGAATTCTAAATTCAGCCTTGTAATGAGAAATATAAACAGTCAAAAGTAGGGGTAGGGGGGGGCATGTCCCCTCCATTACTAGTGGAAATTAGACCCATGGTTTTTCCTATTATGACCAATCTCCTATAGTAGCCATAGACTCTATATAGCCCAAGCCTCATAGAGAATAAACAGACCCACTGCAGTCTGCAGAGCCTGAGATGGGAAAGCTACCATAGACTTGCTGTACATAATACATCATTGACAACTACGTCTGTTGACGAGGGTCCCGTGTCGCTGGGCTGCTAATTCTACAGTTAATGAGGGGAAGTTGGAAAAACATGAGCTGTGCTAAATCTGCTAATAACGCCTGGGGAGAAACACATCACGTTCAGGGCAGTTTGGAGAAATGAAAACAAACGTGACAGGTTTAGGTCAGCCTGCGCTAACGAGCCTGTGGAAAGTCAACCTGGGCTATACTGGTCCAGCCTAGCTTTAACTGTGTGTATCTAAAACCATTACTGAACTTTCACCTCTCCTTTACCCATATTGTGGCATGTCGGGAAACCAGAGGTACTTCCTGTTTTCACTCTGCGACTTAGCTGTAGGTGTAGGAGCTAGGTGTTTATCATGCATTTTTTATGTCTGTG
Organism: Oncorhynchus clarkii lewisi; assembly: GCF_045791955.1. Lineage (NCBI taxonomy): Eukaryota > Metazoa > Chordata > Actinopteri > Salmoniformes > Salmonidae > Oncorhynchus > Oncorhynchus clarkii. Next base: position 122,583 of record NW_027260878.1, read on the forward strand.
GTGGACACAGGTTTGTGTGTGTAAGTGCATGCGTGTGTGTGTGTGTGTGTATGCGTGTGTGTGTGTGTGTGTGTGTATGTGTGCGTGTATGTGCATGCATGTGTGTGTGTGTGTGTGTGTATGCATGTGTGTGTACAGTATGTAAATTTACGTGCATGAGCATGCGCGTGTCCTTGCGTCAGTTTGTGTTTGGCAGCCTGTGTGTGTGTGTGTGTAGCCTGTGTGTGTGTGTGTGTGTGGGAGTCTGTGTGTGTGTGTGTGTGTGTATGGGAGTCTGTGTGTGTGTGTGGGAGTCTGTGTGTGTGTGTGTGCGTGGGAGTCTGTGTGTGTGTGTGTGGGAGTCTGTGTGTGTGCGTGTGTGGGAGTCTGTGTGTGTGCGTGTGTGGGAGTCTGTATGTGTGTGTGGGAGTCTGTATGTGTGTGTGTGTGTGGGAGTCTGTGTGTGTGTGTGTGTGTGTGTGTGTGTGAGTCTGTGTGTGTGTGTGAGAGTCTGTGTGTGTGTGTGTGTGTGTGAGTCTGTGTTTGTGTGTGTGTGAGTCTGTGTGTGTGTGTGTGTGTCTGTGTGTGTGTGGGAGTCTGTGTGTATCAGCCGGTCCCATATCACTCCCTATCCCTCCTTTTGGACCCCCCCATGTTAGCATGCCTGGAGAGGTATTTAAGCAGTGTTGCTTCAACCTTACAGATATGTAAACTTTGAAGGGTTAGGGCCAAGGGGGAGGGATTCAGATGGGACCGGCTGGTTGTGTGTGTGTGTGTTCAGAACTCACCCCTGGGAGTCCAGTGTGTGTGTAGCGTCCAGCAGCAGTTTGGACAGCATGGTGAAGATGTGTAGTCTCATCTCAGGGTCTCTCTCTGGGTCCAGACAGTTCTGCAGAAGGGGCATTAGCAAGGGCAGGAACTCTCCAATGACTGGGCCTGAACACACACGCAACACACACAGAAGAACAGAAGTCCTATTATTAGTACCACTGACCACTACTCAGTCAGACAGGGAAAGTTCCAAGGACTGACCAGACTGTGACACACAGCAACAAGGAAATGAGACATGAGTTAAAGGAGCTTTTGTGTGTGAATTGCTTGAGTGTGTGTGTGTGTGTGTGTGTGTGTGTTGCGGTAAGTCGTGTTACCAGGCTGGGTCAGTCACTGGATGGGAAATTCACAGTGAAAGTATTCCCAGCTCACACACACACACTAACCAAGTGTCTGTCTGACTATGTGTATGACACGCTGTAGAGACAAGACAGAGGATATCCTGTGATGATGAGGGCAGCGGCTGGCCAGTAGAACGGACTTCCCCCAATAAGCAGATAAAGAGAGGGAGAGAAAGAGAGAACAAGGCAATGGAGGGTAAGGAGAGAGGGAGATAGAGAGAGGAGAGAGAGGGAGAGAGAGGGAGGGAGAGAGGGAGGGAGAGAGGGAGAGAGAGAGGGAGAGACAGAGAGAGGGAGAGGGAGAGAGACAGAGAGGGAGAGAGAGAGAGAGAGGGAAGGAGAGAGGGAGAGAGGGAGAGAGAGAGAGAGACAGAGAGAGAGACAGAGAGAGACAGAGAGAGAGAGAGAGAGAGAGAGAGAGAGAGAGAGAGAGAGAGGGACAGAGAGAGAGGGACAGAGAGAGAGGGACAGAGAGAGAGGGACAGAGAGAGAGAGACAGAGAGAGAGACAGAGAGAGAGACAGAGAGAGAGACAGAGAGAGAGACAGAGAGAGAGACAGAGAGAGAGACAGAGAGAGAGACAGAGAGAGACAGAGAGAGAGAGAGAGAGAGAGAGAGGGAGCGAGAGAGGGAGAGAGAGAGGGAGAGAGAGACAGAGACAGAGAGAGAGACAGAGACAGAGAGAGAGAACAAAATGGAAAGATGTCACACAGCAGGACTGTGCGAATCAAAACGGTGCCACAGACAGGGTGAAGGTGTCAGACCAGAGCAGACATCTCAAGGCCTCTTCACACTAACTCACTGCTGAAATGAGAGGGTCAGCTAGGCTGGATTCCTCTAAAATGATCCCTAGTACACAGCCAGTTGACCACAGTGTCCTGCCCTGCTCACCTGGCAGTGTGTGGTGTGGTGGAGGCACACAGACACAGAGGGGATTTATTTTTACAGGGCCAGAGGGTGCCAGACCAGAGACAGTGAAGGAACACACACACACACTCACACACACGTGCATGCAGAGACACACACAAAAACGCAGGGACATTTACGGACAAACACATACACAAACGCAGGGATCCACACACACACGTACGGAAAAGAGGAGCAATGCCAGTGTGAAGAGGAAATGGGAGGACAAAGTTTATGTCTGACAAACAGCAGTCAGAAGGTGAGACCAGACTATGACTAAGAGAATGGGATATTCTCAGATCTCAAACATCCACTAATAGATGCTATAATCTATAGCATGTCTTTGGCTCCCAGGCCCATATTCCCAGAATGCTTTGGCATAGTGGCCAGAAAGGTGAAAAGTTAACCCCGGAATGGCGAGGGGCTTTGTAGGGAGTATTTTAAAAATAACCACACAAAGACTGGGGGGGTCTGACCGTAAGCTTAGAATGGACTGGTCAGTTATGACTGGAGGCTTAGGGGACTAGAGGACATACTACAGCTGTTTATTGCTGTTCTCATACAATCAGAGCAGAAACCTCAAATACCTGTTCAGTACATCCTGTTACTATCATCTGATAAATATCTGTGTAAATCTATTGGTCCTGATTAAGCATGAATAACAGTACAACTATAAAACTAAAGAACAAAAAGAACTTCTCTATTATTAGAATTATACAGACAAACCTAAAGGGGTTCTATTTTGGGTTCCATGTAGAAACAATTCCATAGAGGGTTCTACATGGGGACAGCCAAAGAACCCTTTTTTCTAAGAGTGTATAGGTCTGGAGTGCAAGTGTGTGGTGTGTGAGAGAGAGAGACGGAGACAGACAGAGAGAGCGAGAGAAACAGAGAGAGAGAGAGACAGAGAGATAGACAGAGAGAGAGAGAGACGGAGACAGAGAGAGAGACAAGGCAAGAAGGGCATTCTATGCCATCAAAAGGAACATAAAATTCAACATACCAATTAGGATCTTGCTAAAAATACTTGAATCAGTCATAGAGCCCATTGCCCTTTATGGTTGTGAGGTCTGGGGTCCGCTCACCAAACAAGATTTCACAAAATGGGACAAACACCAAATTGAGACTCTGCACGCAGAATTCTGCAAAAATATCCTCCGTGTACAACGTAGAACACCAAATAATGCATGCAGAGCAGAATTAGGCCGATACCCACTAATTATCAAAATCCAGAAAATAATTGTTAAATTCTACAACCACCTAAAAGGAAGTGATTCACAAACCTTCCATAACAAAGCCATCACCTACAGAGAGATGAACCTGGAGAAGAGTCCCCTAAGCAAGCTGGTCCTGGGGCTCTGTTCACAAACACAAACACACCCCACAGAGCCCCAGAATAGCAACACAATTAGGCCCAACCAAATCATGAGAAAACAGAAAGATAATTATTTCCAATGTGTCAAGTAATTAACAAAAACACAGAGTAAACTAGAATGCTATTTGGCCCTAAACAGAGAGTACACAGTGGCAGAATACCTGACCACTGTGACTGACCCTAAACAGAGAGTACACAGTGGCAGAATACCTGACCACTGTGACTGACCCTAAACAGAGAGTACACAGTGGCAGAATACCTGACCACTGTGACGGACCCTAAACAGAGAGTACACAGTGGCAGAATACCTGACCACTGTGACGGACCCTAAACAGAGAGTACACAGTGGCAGAATACCTGACCACTGTGACTGACCCTAAACAGAGAGTACACAGTGGCAGAATACCTGACCACTGTGACTGACCCTAAACAGAGAGTACACAGTGGCAGAATACCTGACCACTGTGACGGACCCTAAACAGAGAGTACACAGTGGCAGAATACCTGACCACTGTGACGGACCCTAAACAGAGAGTACACAGTGGCAGAATACCTGACCACTGTGACTGACCCTAAACAGAGAGTACACAGTGGCAGAATACCTGACCACTGTGACTGACCCTAAACAGAGAGTACACAGTGGCAGAATACCTGACCACTGTGACTGACCCTAAACAGAGAGTACACAGTGGCAGAATACCTGACCACTGTGACTGACCCTAAACAGAGAGTACACAGTGGCAGAATACCTGACCACTGTGACTGACCCTAAACAGAGAGTACACAGTGGCAGAATACCTGACCACTGTGACTGACCCTAAACAGAGAGTACACAGTGGCAGAATACCTGACCACTGTGACTGACCCTAAACAGAGAGTACACAGTGGCAGAATACCTGACCACTGTGACTGACCCTAAACAGAGAGTACACAGTGGCAGAATACCTGACCACTGTGACGGACCCTAAACAGAGAGTACACAGTGGCAGAATACCTGACCACTGTGACGGACCCTAAACAGAGAGTACACAGTGGCAGAATACCTGACCACTGTGACTGACCCTAAACAGAGAGTACACAGTGGCAGAATACCTGACCACTGTGACTGACCCTAAACAGAGAGTACACAGTGGCAGAATACCTGACCACTGTGACGGACCCTAAACAGAGAGTACACAGTGGCAGAATACCTGACCACTGTGACGGACCCTAAACAGAGAGTACACAGTGGCAGAATACCTGACCACTGTGACTGACCCTAAACAGAGAGTACACAGTGGCAGAATACCTGACCACTGTGACTGACCCTAAACAGAGAGTACACAGTGGCAGAATACCTGACCACTGTGACTGACCCTAAACAGAGAGTACACAGTGGCAGAATACCTGACCACTGTGACTGACCCTAAACAGAGAGTACACAGTGGCAGAATACCTGACCACTGTGACTGACCCTAAACAGAGAGTACACAGTGGCAGAATACCTGACCACTGTGACTGACCCTAAACAGAGAGTACACAGTGGCAGAATACCTGACCACTGTGACTGACCCTAAACAGAGAGTACACAGTGGCAGAATACCTGACCACTGTGACTGACCCTAAACAGAGAGTACACAGTGGCAGAATACCTGACCACTGTGACGGACCCTAAACAGAGAGTACACAGTGGCAGAATACCTGACCACTGTGACGGACCCTAAACAGAGAGTACACAGTGGCAGAATACCTGACCACTGTGACTGACCCTAAACAGAGAGTACACAGTGGCAGAATACCTGACCACTGTGACTGACCCTAAACAGAGAGTACACAGTGGCAGAATACCTGACCACTGTGACTGACCCTAAACAGAGAGTACACAGTGGCAGAATACCTGACCACTGTGACTGACCCTAAACAGAGAGTACACAGTGGCAGAATACCTGACCACTGTGACTGACCCTAAACAGAGAGTACACAGTGGCAGAATACCTGACCACTGTGACTGACCCTAAACAGAGAGTACACAGTGGCAGAATACCTGACCACTGTGACTGACCCTAAACAGAGAGTACACAGTGGCAGAATACCTGACCACTGTGACGGACCCTAAACAGAGAGTACACAGTGGCAGAATACCTGACCACTGTGACTGACCCTAAACAGAGAGTACACAGTGGCAGAATACCTGACCACTGTGACTGACCCTAAACAGAGAGTACACAGTGGCAGAATACCTGACCACTGTGACTGACCCTAAACAGAGAGTACACAGTGGCAGAATACCTGACCACTGTGACTGACCCTAAACAGAGAGTACACAGTGGCAGAATACCTGACCACTGTGACTGACCCTAAACAGAGAGTACACAGTGGCAGAATACCTGACCACTGTGACTGACCCTAAACAGAGAGTACACAGTGGCAGAATACCTGACCACTGTGACTGACCCTAAACAGAGAGTACACAGTGGCAGAATACCTGACCACTGTGACTGACCCTAAACAGAGAGTACACAGTGGCAGAATACCTGACCACTGTGACTGACCCTAAACAGAGAGTACACAGTGGCAGAATACCTGACCACTGTGACTGACCCTAAACAGAGAGTACACAGTGGCAGAATACCTGACCACTGTGACTGACCCTAAACAGAGAGTACACAGTGGCAGAATACCTGACCACTGTGACGGACCCTAAACAGAGAGTACACAGTGGCAGAATACCTGACCACTGTGACTGACCCTAAACAGAGAGTACACAGTGGCAGAATACCTGACCACTGTGACTGACCCTAAACAGAGAGTACACAGTGGCAGAATACCTGACCACTGTGACTGACCCTAAACAGAGAGTACACAGTGGCAGAATACCTGACCACTGTGACGGACCCTAAACAGAGAGTACACAGTGGCAGAATACCTGACCACTGTGACGGACCCTAAACAGAGAGTACACAGTGGCAGAATACCTGACCACTTTGACTGACCCTAAACAGAGAGTACACAGTGGCAGAATACCTGACCACTGTGACTGACCCTAAACAGAGAGTACACAGTGGCAGAATACCTGACCACTGTGACTGACCCTAAACAGAGAGTACATAGTGGCAGAATACCTGTCCACTGTGACTGACCCAAACTTAAGGAAAGCTTTGACTATGTACATACTTAGTGAGCATAGCCTTGCTATTGAGAAAGGCCGCCGTAGACAGACCTGGCTCTCAAGAGAAGACAGGCTATGTGCACACTGCCCACAAAATGAGGTGTAAACTGAGCTGCACTTCCTAACCTCCTGGCCAATGTATGACCATATTAGAGACACATACTTCCCTCAGATTACACAGATCCACAAAGAATTCGAAAACAAACCCATATCTACTGGGTGAAATAACACAGTGTGCCATCACAGCAGCAAGATTTGTGACCTGTTGCCACAAGAAAAGGGCAACCAGTGAAGAACAAACACCATTGTAAATACAACCCATGTCTTTATTGTTTTGAAACTTCGGTATGTATAATGTTTACTGTTAATTTTATTGTTTATTTCACTTTTGTATATTATCTACCTCACTTGCTTTGGCAATGTTAACACATGTTTCCCATGCCAATAAAGCCCCTTGAATTGAAATTGAATTGAAAGAGAGAAAGAGAGAGCAATCCGGGATGAAAGAACGTGTGTCGGAGGTGCTAATGTCGGAGGATTATGGTGGATAGGGGTAAAGTAATGCGTAAAGTGAGTTCAGAGCCCTGTAACCCTCCCTAACCTGGACTGAGACAGACTGGGAGTGGGGGGGGGGGGGGATTTACCCTAGTCACTAAGCTAACTTGGCTCTAATGACAAGCTTTCTGTGTGTAGCTGGATAATGGCAGGTTATGTTGCTGACTTGCCAGATGCCTCAAACTGAATTATTCTGCTGCTATCATTCGCTACATACTTCAGTCAGACTGCCACCATTCAAGTGATTTGTAGTGACATCAAAGTGCGGGGTGTTGTACAAAACCAAGTCATCAGCGATTGGACCATCTCTAACCATCAGAGTATCAAAGCCAATGACACATTTTTAAAAGTGCCACTTTACACATTTTTGTTCTGGCTCTGACCCAAACCATCGGTTTCTGGGACCAATCAGACCGTAGAGGAGGTACTCAGATACAGACTCATTTTTGTTCTGGCTCTGGCCCAAACCATCGGTTTCTGGGACCAATCAGACCGTAGAGGAGGTACTCAGATACAGACTCATTTTTGTTCTGGCTCTGGCCCAAACCATCGGTTTCTGGGACCAATCAGACCGTAGAGGAGGTACTCAGATACAGACTCATTTTTGTTCTGGCTCTGGCCCAAACCATCGGTTTCTGGGACCAATCAGACCGTAGAGGAGGTACTCAGATACAGACTCATTTTTGTTCTGGCTCTGGCCCAAACCATCGGTTTCTGGGACCAATCAGACCGTAGAGGAGGTACTCAGATACAGACTCATTTTTGTTCTGGCTCTGGCCCAAACCATCGGTTTCTGGGACCAATCAGACCGTAGAGGAGGTACTCAGATACAGACTCATTTTTGTTCTGGCTCTGGCCCAAACCATCGGTTTCTGGGACCAATCAGACCGTAGAGGAGGTACTCAGATACAGACTCATTTTTGTTCTGGCTCTGGCCCAAACCATCGGTTTCTGGGACCAATCAGACCGTAGAGGAGGTACTCAGATACAGACTAATTTTTGTTCTGGCTCTGGCCCAAACCATCAGTTTCTGGGACCAATCAGACCGTAGAGGAGGTACTCAGATACAGACTCATTTTTGTTCTGGCTCTGGCCCAAACCATCGGTTTCTGGGACCAATCAGACCATAGAGGAGGTACTCAGATACAGACTCATTTTTGTTCTGGCTCTGGCCCAAACCATCGGTTTCTGGGACCAATCAGACCGTAGAGGAGGTACTCAGATACAGACTCATTGCGAAGAAGAAACTAACATCCATGGGTGTGATGTTTTGCCGGTGCAAGGAGTTTGGGTAGCCAGGCAAGTCTCTTTCTGTCTGTGTGAGTGTTTCTAAAGGGGACTTGAGTTAAAGGTCTTTGACTTGTCTCAGAGTCATACAGGTCTTAAGGGTAGATGACAGCGTAGAAATAAAGTGAATAGAACGGACATACCAACATTTGTTTCCATTCCTGTTAGTGAGTATTTCTCCTTTGCCAAGATAATCCAGCCTCCTGACAGGTGTAGCAACATCACACAGCCATTGTAGAGGAGTGGGACAACATTCCACAGGCCACAATCAACAGCCTGATCAACTCTATGTTCCTGTAGGTTCTCTCCAACCCTAATCTAACACACCTGATTTGAATTAATATCGATCTGATCAGTTGAATCAGGTTAGTTACAAGTGGAGTTGGATTTAAAACCTACAGGAGGGTAGGCTCTCCAGGAACACGCTTGGAGAAGCCTAACCTATAGTCTCACCTGATTGGGTGGCGATGACCTGGAGCTGCAGTCTCTGGGGGGAGTAGCTGGTCCAGGTCTTCTGAGAGGCTGAGAGCCACTGGAGCAGCTGATCCATGTGCTGCCTGTAGAGGTCAGCTACTGTAGCCAGACCCTGGACCTTACACAGAGACACTACGCTCTGCTCTGCCTGAGAGGAGAGAGAGAGGGAGGAGAGAGAGAGATGGAGAGACAGAGAGAGAGATGGAGAGAGACAGAGAGAGAGACAGAGACAGAGAGAGAGACAGAGAGAGAGAGAGAGAGAGAGAGAGAGAGAGAGAGAGAGACAGAGAGAGAGAGAGACAGAGAGAGAGACAGAGAGAGACGGAGAGGAGAGAGAGAGAGACGGAGAGGAGAGAGAGAGCGAGAGAGATGGAGAGAGAGAGAGAGATGGAGATAGAGAGAGAGATGGAGATGGAGAGAGAGATGGAGATGGAGAGAGAGATGGAGATGGAGAGGGAGATGGAGAGGAGAGAGACAGGAGAGAGAGACAGAGAGAGGGAGAGAGAGAGAAACAGGAAGGGAAGGTGAGAGAAAGTGATCAACACATTCCATTAAAATGTTAATGGCTGTGTTGTAAGTTTAGATTACATCTGGAAACAGAAGCATGAACAGTAACTTTACCATGAAAATAATAACTCTCCAAAAACACTGTAAACAATGTGCTTCACATGCTCTTAGTCTTATACATCAAACCACTAACACATGTACCCATACAGAAAACAAACAGGAAGCATACATCCCATAGTCACAATAAACATCAACGGAGAGGAAATGAGCAGAGTGAGAGAAAGGAGCGTGAGCATAGTGTTGTCTCTTCAGGACAGAGGAAGTGACCTCGAGGGGCGCGTTATGGTCCCCTTGAGGGGAGGCGGGGATGGACACTGTCTGATTGACTGTCCTCTTGAGTCAATAGTGTTAACCCCCTGCGAAGGGAGCCAACAACCCCTACCCCCCCCCCCCACACAAACTGGAAGATCATTTTCTGGGAAAACTGGCGTTGCCATTCCCCCTGGGAGGTGGAACAACGTCCAGGAATGTCCCAGGCCATGGTCTCCCTCCCTCCTTCTCTACATGTCCCAGGCCATGGTCTCCCTCCCTCCCTCCTTCTCTACATGTCCCAGGCCATGCTCTCCCTCCCTCCTTCTCTACATGTCCCAGGCCATGCTCTCCTTCCCTCCTTCTCTACATGTCCCAGGCCATGCTCTCCCTCCCTCCTTCTCTACATGTCCCAGGCCATGCTCTCCTTCCCCCCTTCTCTACATGTCCCAGGCCATGCTCTCCCTCCCTCCTTCTCTACATGTCCCAGGCCATGCTCTCCCTCCCTCCTTCTCTACATGTCCCAGGCCATGCTCTCCCTCCCTCCTTGCCCCCTTCTCTACATGTCCCAGGCCATGCTCTCCCTCCCTCCTTCCCCCCTTCTCTACATGTCTCAGGCCATGCTCTCCTTCCCCCCTTCTCTACATGTCTCAGGCCATGCTCTCCCTCCCTCCTTCCCCCCTTCTCTACATGTCCCAGGCCATGCTCTCCCTCCCTCCTTCCCCCCTTCTCTACATGTCTCAGGCCATGCTCTCCCTCCCTCCTTCCCCCCTTCTCTACATGTCCCTGTCCCTATTCTTCCTCCCAGTTCCAAACAGGACACCGTTTCTGCAGACAGACACACAGACAGTCAGACATAGAAGGCCACTGAGTGGTCAGTCATTCATCCGTTGGCCAGAGTGCAACTCCACTTCCCGCTCCTCTCCTCGTAGACCTGCTATTAGCACACAGTCCAGACAGACCGGCTAAACTAAGACGTAACACAGGGCTTTTACAGTCTGTTCTGTTTCCTCTGCCTCTTCTCTTTGTTGTTTTATTCTGGGTCAAGTTACCCGGACGAGGAGTGTCCTTCGCGGCAGGATGGCGCTCGCATGGCATGTAATGGCAGCAGGCGTGAGGAAAGATGGGGCTGATTCTCTCGCTCTCTCAAAACCGCCTCCTTTCACCCTCGGCAACGGTTTAAACTAGTTCCACTCCAAAGGTGCAATTTCTGACTAAATGGGTAATTACAGTAGACTGTCGAGTTCCACTGTGCCCACTTTGAACCAGGGCTAACACTCACATTCTTCAAATAGCTTCTCTGGCCCGCTATACAAAACATACTCACAGCTGTAATAAACAAGGAGGAGGGGGGTGGAAAGAGAGTGTTACATGTTAAAAACATTCTAGATCACCACATGTCAGAGCAGAGAAGGAGAGGAGTAGTTACACAGGAGAGGTGGATGGTTATAAACGTTGAGCCCACAGGGGAGGGGAGGCCTGCCTGGAAGACAGAGAGGATAATGGGATTGCTCGTTAGAGCCACTGGGTGAGGCTGTGTGTATGTGTGTCTGTGTGTGTGTGTGTGTGTGTGTGTGTCTTACCAGGGCAGTGAGCTGGGGTTTGATGTATGGATGTGTAGACATACGTGTGTGTGTCCATGTCCTGTATGTGTGTGTATGTGAGCACATCTTACCTTGTCAGTGAGCTGTGGCTCAGTGGAGAGGCTCTGGACAGTAACCAGCACCTGTAACAGCTGTAGACTGACCGAGCTACAGTCCTTCTCACACACAGACAACAGAACATCCACACAGGACAGCAACTGGTCCAGATACACCGCCTGGGAGAGGGACGGAGAGACAATTCTAATTCAGCCCTTTATTGGGTAAATATCATACATCACACAAACACATTTAAATATCAGCCCTCACACATTTACACCTGGAAAAGGAGAGACCGGGAGAGAGAGGGAGACGGAGATAGGGGAATGTGTAGATTGAGGTGAAGTGTGAGAAGGGGTGAGAGAGATGGGTACAGAGAGAGAGAGATGGGTACAGAGAGAGAGAGATAGGTACAGAGAGAGGGGTGAGAGAGATAGGTACAGAGAGAGATAGGTACAGCGAGAGATAGGTACAGAGAGAGGGAATAAGAGAGAGATAGGTACAGAGAGAGGGAATAAGAGAGAGATGGGTACAGAGAGAGGGAGTAAGAGAGAGATGGGTACAGAGAGAGGGAATAAGAGAGAGATGGGTACAGAGAGAGGGAGTAAGAGAGAGATGGGTACAGAGAGAGGGAGTAAGAGAGAGATAGGTACAGAGAGAGGGAATAAGAGAGAGATAGGTACAGAGAGGGGGAGTAAGAGAGATATAGGTACAGAGAGAGAGAGAGAGAGATAGGTACAGAGAGAGAGAGATAGGTACAGAGAGAGATAGGTACAGAGAGAGGGAGTAAGAGAGAGACTGCAGTGCTAGTCTGATGGTGCATGAGAAGCCCCTGACCTCTGTTCCTCACTGTCATACTGTTAAATGAGGGAAAAGTCAATGGTGTGACCGCTCCCTTCACCACCAGCCTAGAAGCTAGATTTATTTTCTCTGAACTCTATCCGCCCTCTCCCCTCTATCCCTCCTTCTGTCTCCCTCGCTCACACTTCTCGCCATCTGCTCCCTCTCACCTCTCTCACGACACGCCATCCTCCCTTCAGTTCTGACACTCTCTCGCGCTCTCTGTGTCTCTCTCTCTCTGTCTCCCCCTCTGTGTCTCTCTCTCTCTCTGTGTCTCTCTCTCTCTCTCTCTGTGTCTCTCTCTCTCTCTCTCTCTCTCTGTGTGTCTCTCTCTCTCTCTCTCTGTGTGTCTCTCTCTCTCTCTCTCTCTCTGTGTGTGTGTCTCTCTCTCTCTCTCTCTCTGTGTGTGTCTCTCTCTCTCTCTCTCTGTGTGTCTCTCTCTCTCTCTCTCTCTCTGTGTGTCTCTCTCTCTCTCTCTCTCTGTGTGTCTCTCTCTCTCTCTCTGTCTCTCTCTCTGTGTCTCTCTCTCTGTAGGGTGAGCTCATGTTTAGACAAAAGGACCTCCACTCGGACCAATTTCCATGCCATCACCGGGAGCACAGCCTTGTTTCCTGTTTTGCTGTGGCCTGTCATTAGAGAGGAGGGAGGGAGGGATGGGGAGGCAGCCTCCAGGTGTTTGCTTAGGGAGAGAGGGGGTGTATTAGGGAACGGAGAGAGATGGCCAAGAGTCTGTACGCACGCACGCACGCACGCACGCACGCACGCACACACACCTCATCCCTCCCATTCTCCATAATGACAAAATGTCTGTTCAGTGCTCAAAGCAGGCACTAGGAGGAGCACAACACTGTCTTCCCCAAGCGGCCAGAGAGCGGCCAGAGAGAAGCCAGAGAGCAGAAAGACAGCAGCCAGAGAGCAGCCAGAGAGCGGAAAGAGTGACCAAAGAGCAGAAAGAGAGCGGCCAAAGAGAAGCCAGAGAGCAGCCAGAGAGCGGCCAGAGAGCAGCCAGAGAGCGGAAAGAGCAGCCAGAGAGCGACCAGAGAGCGGCCAGAGAGCAGCCAGAGAGTGGAAAGAGAACGTCCAGAGAGCAGCCAGAGAGCGACCAGAGAGCAGAAAGAGAGCGGCCAGAGAGCAGAAAGAAAGCAGAAAGAGAGCAGCCAGAGAGCAGAAAGAGAGCGGCCAGAGAGAAGCCAGAGAGCGGCCAAAGAGAAGCCAGAGAGCGGCCAGAGAGAAGCCAGAGAGTGGAAAGAGAGCGGCCAGAGAGCGGAGAGAGTGGCCAGAGAGTGGAAAGAGAGCGGAGAGAGCGGCCAGAGAGCGACCAGAGAGCGGCCAGAGAGAAGCCAGAGAGCAGCCAGAGAGCGGAAAGAGAGCGTCCAGAGAGCAGAAAGAGAGCGGCCAGAGAGCAGAAAGAAAGCAGAAAGAGAGCAGCCAGAGAGCAGAAAGAGAGCGGCCAGAGAGAGGCCAGAGAGAAGCCAGAGAGAAGCCAGAGAGCAGAAAAAGCGGCCAAAGAGCAGAAAGAGAGCGGCCAAAGAGAAGCCAGAGAGCTGCCAGAGAGTGGAAAGAGAGCGGCCAGAGAGCGGAGAGAGCGGCCAGAGAGTGGAAAGAGAGCGGCCAGGGAGCGGAGAGAGCGGCCAGAGAAGCCAGAGAGAAGCCAGAGAGCGGAAAGAGCGGCCAAAGAGAAGCCAGAGAGAAGCCAGAGAGCTGCCAGAGAGCGGAGAGAGCGGCCAGAGAGCGACCAGAGAGAAGCCAGAGAGCTGCCAGAGAGTGGAAAGAGAGCGGAGAGAGCGGCCAGAGAGCGACCAGAGAGCAGAAAGAGAGCGGCCAGAGAGAAGCCAGAGAGCAGCCAGAGAGCAGCCAGAGAGCAGAAAAAGAGCGGCCAGAGAGTGGCCAGAGAGAAGCCAGAGAGCAGCCAGAGAGCAGCATGCCACTTCAGTGGGAAGGAAAAGAGATCAAAGCATAAATAAATAAGATGGAAGAGCAGTGAGTCTATGACAGGACTGGAGAGGAGAGACTAGAGGGTCAGGACTTCCAGGTCTGGAGAGGAGAGACTAGACACTATTCTAAAAGAAAGTGAGCATTGAGGATAACCTCTGCTTCCTTAGTCCCCCTGTCTGGCCTGGGCTTCCCTGGGCCTCCCCCTCACCTCTCTGGGCTTCCCTGGGGCTTCCCCCTCACCTCTCTGGGCTTCAATGGGCCTCCCCCTCACCTCTCTGGTCTTCCCTGGGGCTTCCCCCTCCCCTCTCTGGGCTTCCCTGGGCCTCCCCCTCACCTCTCTGGGCTTCCCTGGGGCCTCCCCCTCACCTCTCTTGGCTTCCCTGGGGCCTCCCCCTCACCTCTCTGGGCTTCCCTGGGGCCTCCCCCTCACCTCTCTGGGCTTCCCTGGGGCCTCCCCCTCACCTCTCTGGGCTTCCCTGGGCCTCCCCCTCACCCCTCTTGGCTTCCCTGGGGCCTCCCCCTCACCTCTCTTGGCTTCCATGGGGCCTCCCCCTCACCTCTCTTGGCTTCCCTGGGGCCTCCCCCTCACCCCATCTTGGCTTCCCTGAGGTCTCCCCCTCACCCCATCTTGGCTTCCCTGGGGTCTCCCCCTCACCCCTCCTGGCTTCCCTGGGGCCTCCCCCTCACCCCTCTGGGCTTGTGACTCAGTTCTCCCCTCCTGTGTGCTTACTCACCCCCCCCCCGTAGAGTGTAGACGTGCTCACAGTGGGTGGTGAGGATACCCATAGAATCTCTAGTTATTGTATTTCTGTGGGGATCCCCCTCTTTACAGCTCTGCAGCTCACTATCATGGGAATAGAGCAGAGAGAATGTGGCGGTTTCACTCTGTTCTGGTCTGGTCTGTCCTGTTCTGGTCTGCTCTGTTCTGTTCTCTGCTGTGTTCTGTTCTGCTCTGTTTTGGTCTGTTCTGGTCTGTTCTCTGCTGTGTTCTGTTCTGCTCTGTTCTGGTCTGTTCTCTGCTGTGTTCTGGTCTGTTCTCTGCTGTGTTCTGTTCTGCTCTGTTCTGGTCTGTTCTCTGCTGTGTTCTGGTCTGTTCTGTTCTCTGCTGTGGTCTGTTCTGTTCTGTTCTCTGCTGTGGCCTGGTCTGTTCTGTTCTCTGCTGTGGTCTGTTCTCTGCTGTGTTCTGGTCTGTTCTGTTCTCTGCTGTGGCCTGGTCTGTTCTGTTCTCTGCTGTGGTCTGTTCTGTTCTCTGCTGTGGCCTGGTCTGTTCTGTTCTCTGCTGTGGTCTGTTCTGTTCTCTGCTGTGGTCTGTTCTCTGCTGTGTTCTGGTCTGTTCTGTTCTCTGCTGTGTTCTGGTCTGTTCTGTTCTCTGCTGTGGTCTGTTCTGTTCTCTGCTGTGTTCTGTTCTGTTCTCTGCTGTGGTCTGTTCTGTTCTGTTCTCTGGTCTGTTCTCTGCTGTGGTCTGTTCTCTGCTGTGGTCTGTTCTGTTCTGTTCTCTGCTGTGTTCTGTTCTGTTCTCTGCTGTGGTCTGTTCTGTTCTCTGCTGTGGTCTGTTCTGTTCTCTGCTGTGGTCTGTTCTGTTCTGTTCTCTGCTGTGGTCTGTTCTGTTCTCTGGTCTGTTCTCTGCTGTGGTCTGGTCTGTTCTCTGCTGTGGTCTGTTCTGTTCTCTGCTGTGGTCTGTTCTGTTCTTTGCTGTGGTGTGTTCTGTTCTGTTCTCTGCTGTGGTCTGTTCTGTTCTCTGCTGTGTTCTGTTCTGTTCTCTGCTGTGGTCTGTTCTGTTCTGTTCTCTGCTGTGTTCTGGTCTGTTCTGTTCTCTGCTGTGTTCTGGTCTGTTCTGTTCTCTGCTGTGGTCTGTTCTGTTCTCTGCTGTGGTCTGTTCTGTTCTGTTCTCTGCTGTGGTCTGTTCTGTTCTCTGGTCTGTTCTCTGCTGTGGTCTGGTCTGTTCTCTGCTGTGGTCTGTTCTGTTCTCTGCTGTGGTCTGTTCTGTTCTCTGCTGTGGTGTGTTCTGTTCTCTGCTGTGGTCTGTTCTGTTCTGTTCTCTGGTCTGTTCTCTGCTGTGGTCTGTTCTCTGCTGTGGTCTGTTCTGTTCTGTTCTCTGCTGTGTTCTGTTCTGTTCTCTGCTGTGGTCTGTTCTGTTCTCTGCTGTGGTCTGTTCTGTTCTCTGCTGTGGTCTGTTCTGTTCTGTTCTCTGCTGTGGTCTGTTCTGTTCTCTGGTCTGTTCTCTGCTGTGGTCTGGTCTGTTCTCTGCTGTGGTCTGTTCTGTTCTCTGCTGTGGTCTGTTCTGTTCTCTGCTGTGGTGTGTTCTGTTCTGTTCTCTGCTGTGGTCTGTTCTGTTCTCTGCTGTGTTCTGTTCTGTTCTCTGCTGTGGTCTGTTCTGTTCTGTTCTCTGCTGTGTTCTGGTCTGTTCTGTTCTCTGCTGTGTTCTGCTCTGTTCTGTTCTCTGCTGTGTTCTGTTCTGCTCTGTTTTGGTCTGTTCTGGTCTGTTCTCTGCTGTGTTCTGTTCTGCTCTGTTCTGGTCTGTTCTCTGCTGTGTTCTGGTCTGTTCTCTGCTGTGTTCTGTTCTGCTCTGTTCTGGTCTGTTCTCTGCTGTGTTCTGGTCTGTTCTGTTCTCTGCTGTGGTCTGTTCTGTTCTGTTCTCTGCTGTGGCCTGGTCTGTTCTGTTCTCTGCTGTGGTCTGTTCTCTGCTGTGTTCTGGTCTGTTCTGTTCTCTGCTGTGGCCTGGTCTGTTCTGTTCTCTGCTGTGGTCTGTTCTGTTCTCTGCTGTGGCCTGGTCTGTTCTGTTCTCTGCTGTGGTCTGTTCTGTTCTCTGCTGTGGTCTGTTCTCTGCTGTGTTCTGGTCTGTTCTGTTCTCTGCTGTGTTCTGGTCTGTTCTGTTCTCTGCTGTGGTCTGTTCTGTTCTCTGCTGTGTTCTGTTCTGTTCTCTGCTGTGGTCTGTTCTGTTCTGTTCTCTGGTCTGTTCTCTGCTGTGGTCTGTTCTCTGCTGTGGTCTGTTCTGTTCTGTTCTCTGCTGTGTTCTGTTCTGTTCTCTGCTGTGGTCTGTTCTGTTCTCTGCTGTGGTCTGTTCTGTTCTCTGCTGTGGTCTGTTCTGTTCTCTGCTGTGGTCTGTTCTGTTCTCTGGTCTGTTCTCTGCTGTGGTCTGGTCTGTTCTCTGCTGTGGTCTGTTCTGTTCTCTGCTGTGGTCTGTTCTGTTCTCTGCTGTGGTGTGTTCTGTTCTGTTCTCTGCTGTGGTCTGTTCTGTTCTCTGCTGTGTTCTGTTCTGTTCTCTGCTGTGGTCTGTTCTGTTCTGTTCTCTGCTGTGTTCTGGTCTGTTCTGTTCTCTGCTGTGTTCTGGTCTGTTCTGTTCTCTGCTGTGGTCTGTTCTGTTCTCTGCTGTGTTCTGTTCTGTTCTCTGCTGTGGTCTGTTCTGTTCTGTTCTCTGGTCTGTTCTCTGCTGTGTTCTGGTCTGTTCTGTTCTCTGCTGTGTTCTGGTCTGTTCTGTTCTCTGCTGTGGTCTGTTCTGTTCTCTGCTGTGTTCTGTTCTGTTCTCTGCTGTGGTCTGTTCTGTTCTGTTCTCTGGTCTGTTCTCTGCTGTGGTCTGTTCTCTGCTGTGGTCTGTTCTCTGTTGTGTTCTGTTCTGTTCTCTGCTGTGGTCTGTTCTGTTCTCTGCTGTGGTCTGTTCTGTTCTCTGCTGTGGTCTGTTCTGTTCTGTTCTCTGCTGTGGTCTGTTCTGTTCTCTGCTGTGGTCTGTTCTGTTCTCTGCTGTGGTCTGTTCTCTGCGGTGGTCTGTTCTGTTCTGTTCTCTGCTGTGGTGTGTTCTGTTCTGTTCTCTGCTGTGGTCTGTTCTGTTCTGTTCTCTGCTGTGGTCTGTTCTGTTCTCTGCTGTGGTCTGTTCTGTTCTCTGCTGTGGTCTGTTCTCTGCTGTGGTCTGTTCTGTTCTCTGCTGTGGTGTGTTCTGTTCTGTTCTCTGCTGTGGTCTGTTCTGTTCTGTTCTCTGCTGTGGTGTGTTCTGTTCTGTTCTCTGCTGTGGTCTGTTCTCTGCTGTGGTCTGTTCTGTTCTCTGCTGTGGTGTGTTCTGTTCTGTTCTCTGCTGTGGTCTGTTCTCTGCTGTGGTCTGTTCTGTTCTCTGCTGTGGTCTGTTCTGTTCTCTGCTGTGGTCTGTTCTCTGCTGTGGTGTGTTCTGTTCTGTTCTCTGCTGTGGTCTGTTCTGTTCTCTGCTGTGGTCTGTTCTGTTCTCTGCTGTGGTCTGTTCTGTTCTCTGCTGTGGTGTGTTCTGTTCTGTTCTCTGCTGTGGTCTGTTCTCTGCTGTGGTCTGGTCTGTTCTCTGCTGTGGTCTGTTCTGTTCTCTGCTGTGGTCTGTTCTGTTCTCTGCTGTGGTGTGTTCTGTTCTGTTCTCTGCTGTGGTCTGTTCTGTTCTGTTCTCTGCTGTGGTCTGTTCTGTTCGGTTCTCTGCTGTGGTCTGTTCTGGTCTGTTCTCTGCTGTGGTCTGTTCTGTTCTCTGCTGTGGTGTGTTCTGTTCTCTGCTGTGTTCTGTTCTCTGTTCTCTGCTGTGGTCTGTTCTCTGTTCTCTGCTGTGGTCTGGTCTGTTCTCTGCTGTGGTCTGTTCTCTGCTGTGGTCTGTTCTGTTCTGTTCTCTGCTGTGGTCTGTTCTCTGCTGTGGTCTGTTCTCTGCTGTGGTCTGTTCTGGTCTGTTCTCTGCTGTGGTCTGTTCTGTTCTCTGCTGTGGTCTGTTCTGTTCTCTGTTCTGGTCTGTTCTCTGCTGTGGTCTGTTCTGTTCTCTGTTGTGGTCTGTTCTCTGCTGTGGTCTGTTCTGGTCTGTTCTCTGCTGTGGTCTGTTCTCTGCTGTGGTCTGTTCTGGTCTGTTCTCTGCTGTGGTCTGTTCTGGTCTGTTCTCTGCTGTGGTCTGTTTTGTTCTCTGTTGTGGCCTGTTCAGGTCTGTTCTGTTGTGTTCTGTTCTCTGCTGTGGTCTGGTCTGTTCTCTGTTCTGGTCTGTTCTCTGTTCTGGTTTGTTGTGGTCTGTTCTGGTCTGGTCTGTTCTCTGTTCTGGTTTGTTGTGATCTGGTCTGGTCTGTTCTCTGTTCTGGTCTGCTGTGATCTGGTCTGTTCTCTGTTCTGGTCTGCTGTGATCTGGTCTGTTCTCTGTTCTGGTTTGTTGTGATCTGGTCTGGTCTGTTCTCTGTTCTGGTCTGCTGTGATCTGGTCTGTTCTCTGTTCTGGTCTGCTGTGATCTGGTCTGTTCTCTGCTGTGGTCTGTTCTGTTCTCTGCTGTGGTCTGTTCTCTGCTGTGGTCTGGTCTGTTCTCTGTTCTGGTCTGCTGTGATCTGGTCTGTTCTCTGTTCAGGTCTGTTGTGTTCTGTTCTCTGCTGTGGTCTGTTCTGGTTTGTTGTGGTCTGTTACAACACCCCTAGGGAGGCAGCCCAGGATGCTGTAGCGAGACACCACCAGACATTTAACATTGTAACACACAGACAGACACTGACACCAAAACAGCCATCAGTAGGTGGCTTAGTGGATATGATCATGTGTTAGACACACCTGTAGCCTCCTGACTGGTGCTGTGCCATTGCACACGCCACGGGGCCCCGTAACACCGTGTGTGTCTGACACAAATGCACACTGACATACTGAGGTAGTTGGGGATTCATTACCACCCCCCCCACAACTTCTGCCGGTGTCATGGCAACAGGGAAACAGATACACCCCTGGAGCTCAGACCCGGTTGTGTCAGTCCACAGGTGAGGTGGCAGCCACGGGCACGGCTACGGTAAGCCCAACCCACCACCACACTTCTCCTTTCTTTCAACAGCGAGAGGAGCAGGCCACAGCTGTCAGCGGCCATGACATCAGACAGAGGAAACATGTCAGAGTGGGTTTGTGTTTTCTGAGAGACAGTAATATGGCCGACATGGCATCACCACGTCACGCAAAGGACAGCCACTCCCAAGTCTCTCGGCAGCATTTGCACAGAAGACAAGATAGAAAACAGAGCCTCCTCTGGCTCAGCACTTTGACAGTGTCTTGCTGTGTAATGTTCTGTCTGTTAACGACGTGGTTGTAAACACTCCTTCCCTTCACCTTTCTCTCTCCCATCTGCCTGTTTGCTTTAGCTCCGCAAATGTGAGACTAGGGCCGTAGCCACGGCAACACCACAATGGCCCTCAGCTGTAGAGTGAGAGCGTGTCCCTATTATGTACTAATAGCTTAATGTCTGTGGGTGTGTGTGTTTTATGGTATGTCCTATAATTACAACTTGTACGACACGGAAGCTTAACTAACCAACACTCCTTTCAACTCCTCTCTGCCACAGTGAAGTCATTGTGAGTGCCAAGCACAATATCAGTGTCCACATCTTCAAGGGGCTCCACCACTCTCTCTCTCTCTCTCTCTCTCTGCTGACCAGAGTGGTGACTTTGAAGATTATTTATATTGGATTTTTATTACTGCTTTTTGGTCCAAGTCAAACCTCTCACTCTCTTGCACAAAACTCTCTAATGTTGGAAGGATCAAAAACACAAAAAGTTGTTCTCAACTTTTGAAGTTTATTTTAAAAAGCAGAGCATCTGAGTCTGCAATTTAACTATTATTTTTTAACTCTACTTTATCTTATCACCACCGCTGCCCAATGTGCTCATATGACATTTTCCCCTTACATGTCTAAAAACCAACGAGCTAAACTGATATCAAAAACAGACAGTTAGTCCAACAAGCATGATCACTGTGGCTGCTGGCTAACCTTCACACCATCTGTGTGATGACTGGGTCTCTGAAGTTCATGTCAGAGTATTTGATCATTTTTATTTAACCTTTATTTCCACAGGTTTTTCTCATAGAGGTAACATCTACTTTTCAAGGGAGACCTGGTCCGACAGCAGCAAGGGAAACAACGTTTCACAAAAAACTACTTACATACACTAACACAACATTGAACAAAACTATAGACACACATACAGTACAATGACATATTACGTAAAGAAACACAAAATGTCATAACTAAAAAACAGCGGTCCTAAAGACAATTACACTCTTCCATGATATTTATAATGGATCAAGTATTTAAACTCCACCAACGTTTTTGATTGGTAAAGAACCTGAGAGCTGCATGATATACTGAATCAAGTGCTCTCAAGGTAGAGGCCTGTACTGTTCAATTAACAGGTGTACCTTCTAAAAAAAGTGAATTTGTGGAATTTCTTTCCTTCTTAATGCGTTTGAGCCAATCAGTTGTGTTGTGACAAGGTAGGGGGTATACAGAAGACAGCCCTAATTGGTAAAAGACCAAGAACTCAAATAAGCAAAGAGAAACGACAGTCCATCATTACTCTAAGACATGAAGGTCAGTCAACATGGAACATTTCAAGAACTTTGAAGTTAGTTCAAGTGCAGTTGCGAAAACCATCAAGCACTATGATGAAACTGGCTCTCATTTCCATAGGAAAGGAAGACCCAGAGTTACCTCTGCTGCAGAGGATAAGTTCATTAGAGTTACCAGCCTCAGAAATTGCAGCCCAAATAAATGCTTCACAGAGTTCAAGTAACAGACACATCTCAGCTAGAGGTCGACCGATTATGATTTTTCAATGCCGATACCGATTATTGGAGGACCCAAAAAAGCAGATACCAATTAATTTATATTTGTAATAATGACAATTACAACAATACAGAATGAACACTGAACCCTTTTATTTTAACTTAATATAATACATCAATAAAATCTATTTAGTCTCAAATAAATAATGAAACATGTTCAATTTGGTTTAAATAATGCAAAAACACAGTGTTGGAGAAGAAAGTAAAAGTGCAATATTTGCCATGTAAAAAAGCTAACGTTTAAGTTCCTTGCTCTTAACATGAGAACATATGAAAGTTGGTGGTTCAATATTCCCAGTTAAGAAGTTTTAGGTTGTAGTTATTATAGGAATTATGACGCGTCAACTATTTATCTCTTTACCATTTGTATTTCATATACCTTTGACTATTGGATGTTCTTATAGGCACTATAGTATTGCCAGCCTAATCTCGGGAGTTTATAGGCTTGAAGTCATTAACAGCGCTGTGCTTCAAGCGTTGCTAAGAACTGCTCGCTAACGCAGTAAAGTGCTGTTTGAATGAATGCTTACGAGCTTGCTGCTGCCTACCACCGCTCAGTCAGACTGCTCTATCAAATCATAGACTTAATTATAATAAACACACAGAAATGCGAGCCTTTGGTCATTAATATGGTTAAATCTGGAAACTTTCATTTCGAAAGCAAAACGTTTATTCTTTCAGTGAAATACGGAACCGTTACGTATTTTATCTAATGGGTGGCATCCATAAGTCTAAATGTTGCTGTTACATTGCACAACCTTCAATGTTATGTCATAATTATGTACAGTCTTTGTTAGGATGAAAACCCAGTTCGCAACGAGCCAGGCAACCCAAACTGTTGCATATACCCGGACTCTGCTTGCACTGAACGCAAGAGAAGTGACACAATTTCCCTAGTTAAAATAATTGCATGTTAACAGTCAATATTAACTAAATATGCAGGTTTAAAAATATATACTTCTGTGTATTAATTTTAAGAAAGGCATTGATGTTTATTGTTAGGTACATTTGTGCAAAGAAGTAGGCTGTGATTCGATGATAAATTAACAGGCACCGCACTGATTATATGCAACGCAGGACAAGCTAGTTAAACTAGTAATATCATCAACCATGTGTAGTTAACTAGTGATTATGTTAAGATTGATTGTTTTTTATAAGATCAGTTTAATGCTAGGTAGCAACTTACCATGGCTCATTGCCGCCACAAGGTCTTTTTGACGCTGCACTCGCGTAACAGGTGGTCAGCCTGCCACGCAGTTTCCTCATGGATTGCAATGTAATCGGCCAAAATCGGCATCCAAAAAGGCTGATTACAGATTGTTATGAAAACTTGAAATTGGCCCAAATTAATCATGCTGATTAATCGGTCGACCTCTAATCTCAACATCAACTGTTCAGAGGAGACTGCGTGAATCAGGCCTTTATGGTTGAATTCCTGCAAAAAAAAAACACTACTAAAGGACACCAATAATAAGAAGAGACTTGCTTGGGCCAAGAAACACGAGCGATGGACATTAGACCGTGAAAATCTGTCCTTTGGTCTGATGAGTGCAAATTTGAGAGATTTGTTTCCAACCGCTGTGTCTTTGTGAGACGCAGAGTAGGTGAACAGATGATGTCCGCATGTGTGGTTCCCACCGTGAAGCATGGAGGAAGAGGTGTGATGGTGTGGGGGTGCTTTGCTGGTGACACTGTCTGTGATTTATTTAGAATTCAGGATACACTTAACCAGCATGACTACCACAGCATTCTGCAGCGATATCCCATCCCATCTGGTTTGCGCTTAGCGGGACGATCATTTGCTTTTCAACAGGACAATGACCAAACACCGATGATTAACGACTCATGATGCAATTGTAACAACATACAAGAACTCAAGTCCTTGTGTTCACCTTCCTAGAATTCCTCACACTCACATGCTGACCGTATTATCTCCCAAGAGAACTCTCCTCGGTTATAGTCACAGCTGTGTATATCCCTCCCCAAGCGTATACAGTTGAAGTCGGAAGTTTACATACACTTAGGTTGGAGTCATTAAAACTTGTTTTTCAACCACTCCACACATTTCTTGTTAACAAACTATAGTTTTGGCAAGTAGGTTAGGACATCTACTTTGTGCATGACACAAGTCATTTTTCCAACAATTGTTTACAGACAGATTATTTCACTTATAGTTCCCTATATCATAATTCCAGTGGGTCAGAAGTTTACATACACTAAGTTGACTGTGCCTTTAAACAGCTTGGACATTTCCAGAAAATGATGTCATGGCTTTAGAAGCTTCTGATGTCTAATTGACATCATTTGAGTCAATTGGAGGTGTACCTGTGGATGTACTTCAAGGCCTACCTTCAAACTCAGTGACTCTTTGCTAGACATCATGGGAAAATCAAAAGAAATCAGCCAAGACCTCAGAAAAAAAATGGAGACCTCCACAAGTCTGGTTCATCCTTGGGAGCAATTTCCAAACGCCTGAAGGCACGTTCATCTGTACAAACAATAGTACGCAAGCATAAACACCATGGGACCACGCAGCCGTCAAACCGCTCAGGAAGGAGACGCGTTCTGTTTCCTAGAGATGAACGTACTTTGGTGCTTAAAGTGCAAATCAATCCCAGAAAAACAGCAAAGGACCTTGTGAAGATGCTGGAGGAAACAGGTACAAAAGTATCTATATCCACAGTAAAACGAGTCCTATATCAACATAACCTGAAAGGCCGCTCAGCAAGGAAGAAGCCACTGCTCCAAAACCGCCATAAAAAAGCCAGACTACGGTTTGCAGCTGCACATGGGGACAAAGATCGTACTTTTTGGAGAAATGTCCTCTGGTCTGATGAAACAAAAATAGAACTGTTTGGCCATAATGACCATCGTTGTTTGAAGGAAAAGGGGGAGGCTTGTAAGCTGAAGAACACCATCCCAACCGTGAAGCACGGGGGTGGCAGCATCATGTTGTGGGGGTGCTTTGCTGCAGGAGGGACTGGTGCACATCACAAAATAGATGGCTTCATGAGGATGGAAAATTATGTGGATATATTGAAGCGACATCTCAAGACATCAGTCAGGAAGTTAAAGCTTGGTCGCAAATGGGTCTTCCAAATGGACAATGACCCCAAGCATAATTCCAAAGTTGTGGCAAAATGGCCTAAGGACAACAAAGTCAAAGTATTGGAGTGGCCATCACAAAGCCCTGACCCTCAATCCTATCAATTTTTTTTGCAGAACTGAAAAAGCTTGTGCGAGCAAGGAGGTCTACCCACCTGACTCAGTTACACCAGCTCTGTCAGGAGGAATGGACCAAAATTCACCCAACTTATTGTGGGAAGCTTGTGAAAGGCTACCCAAAACATTTGACCCAAGTTAAACAATTTAAAGGCAATACTACCAAATACTAATTGAGTGTATGTAAACTTCTGACCCACTGGGAATGTGATGAAATAAATAAAAGCTGAAATAAATCACCCTCTACTATTATTCTGACATTTCACATTCTTAAAATAAAGTGGTGATCCTAACTGACCCAAAACAGGGAATTTTTACTAGGATTAAATGTCAGGAATTGTGAAAAACTGTATGTAAACTTCCGGCTTCAACTGTTGACGAACATATTCAATCCATCCCTATCCCAGTCTGCTGTCACCACATGCTTCAAGATAGCCAACATTATTCCTGTTCCCAAGAAAGCTAAGGTAACTCTACTAACTCTACTAACTGCCCTAACCCATCTGGACAAGAGGAATACCTATGTGAGAATGCTGTTCATCGACTACAGCTCGGCATTCAACACCATAGTACCCTCCAAGCTCGTCATCAAGCTCGAGACCCTGGGTCTCGACCCCGCCCTGTGCAACTGGGTACTGGACTTCCTGACGGGCCGCCCCCAGGTGGTGAGGGTAGGCAACAACATCTCCTCCCCGCTGATCCTCAACACTGGGGCCCCACAAGGTTGCGTTCTGAGCCCTCTCCTGTACTCCCTGTTCACCCACGACTGCGTGGCCACGCACGCCTCCAACTCAATCATCAAGTTTGCGGACGACACAACAGTGGTAGGCTTGATTACCAACAACGATGAGACGGCCTACAGGGAGGAGGTGAGGGCCCTCGGAGTGTGGTGTCAGGAAAACAACCTCACACTCAACGTCAACAAAACTAAGGAGATGATTGTGGACTTCAGGAAACAGCAGAGGGAACACCCCCCTATCCACATCGATGGAACAGTAGTGGAGAGGGTAGCAAGTTTTAAGTTCCTCGGCATACACATCACAGACAAACTGAATTGGTCCACTCACACAGACAGCATCGTGAAGAAGGCGCAGCAGCGCCTCTTCAACCTCAGGAGGCTGAAGAAATTCGGCTTGTCACCAAAAGCACTCACAAACTTCTACAGATGCACAATCGAGAGCATCCTGGCGGGCTGTATCACCGCCTGGTATGGCAACTGCACCGCCCTCAACCGTAAGGCTCTCCAGAGGGTAGTGAGGTCTGCACAACGCATCACCGGGGGCAAACTACCTGCCCTCCAGGACACCTACACCACCCGATGTCACAGGAAGGCCATAAAGATCATCAAGGACATCAACCACCCGAGCCACTGCCTGTTCACCCCGCTATCATCCAGAAGGCGAGGTCAGTACAGGTGCATCAAAGCTGGGACCGAGAGACTGAAAAACAGCTTCTATCTCAAGGCCATCAGACTGTTAAACAGCCACCACTAACACTGAGTGGCTGCTGCCAACACACTGACACTGACTCAACTCCAGCCACTTTAATAATGGGAATTGATGGGAAATGATGTAAATATATCACTAGCCACTTTAAACAATGCTACCTTATATAAATGTTACTTACCCTACATTATTCATCTCATACGCATACGTATATACTGTACTCTATATCATCGACGGTATCCTTATGTAATACATGTATCACTAGCCACTTTATACTATACTATGCCACTTTGTTTACATACTCATCTCATTTGTACATACTGTACCCGATACCATCTACTGTATCTTGCCTATGCTGCTCTGTACCATCACTCATTCATATATCCTTATGTACATATTCTTTATCCCCTTACACTGTGTACAAGACAGTAGTTTTGGAATTGTTAGTTAGATTACTTGTTATTACTGCATTGTCGGAACTAGAAGCACAAGCATTTCGCTACACTCGCATTAACATCTGCTAACCATGTGTATGTGACAAATAAAATTTGATTTGATTTGATTTGATTTTAAATGACTATTGCCCCGTAGCACTCACTTCTGTCATCATGAAGTGCTTTGAGAGACTAGTCAAGGACCATATCACCTCCACCCTACCTGTCACCCAAGACCCACTCCAATTTGCTTACCGCCCCAATAGGTCCACAGACGATGCAATCGCTATTACACTGCACACTGCCCTATCCCACCTGGACAAGAGGAATAGCTATGTAAGAATGCTGTTCATTGACTACAGCTCAGCATTCTACCCTCCAAACTCATCATTAAGCTTGAGACCCTGGCTCTCGATCCCCGCCCTGTGAAACTGGGTCCTAGACTTCCTGATTGGCTGCCCCCAGGTGATGAAGGTAGGAAACAACATCTCCACCCCGCTGATCCTCAACACTGGGGCACACAAGGGTGCATTTTAAGCCCCCTCCTGTACTCCCTGTTCACCTACGACTGCGTGGCCATGTACGCCTCCAACTCAATCATCAGTTTGCAGACAACCCTACAGTGGTA
The DNA here is from genome assembly GCF_045791955.1 of Oncorhynchus clarkii lewisi. NCBI lineage: Eukaryota > Metazoa > Chordata > Actinopteri > Salmoniformes > Salmonidae > Oncorhynchus > Oncorhynchus clarkii. The sequence continues at coordinate 150,001 of NW_027260878.1, forward strand.
GGTTTGCTTACCAACAACGACGAGACAGCCTACAGGGAGGAGGTGAGGGCCCTCGAAGTGTAGCATCAGTAAAATAACCTCTCACTCAATGTCAGCAAAACAAAAGAAATGATCATGGACTTCAGGAAACAGCAAAGGGAGCATCCCCTTATCCACATCGACGGGACAACAGTAGAGAAGGTGGAAAGTTTTAAGTTCCTCTGTATCTCTGAAATGGTCCAAGCACACAGACAGTGTGGTGAAGAAGGCGCAACTATATCATCTATATATTTTATACTCTGTCACTGCTCATCTATATATTTTATACTCTGTCACTGCTCATCTATATATTTTATACTCTGTCACTGCTCATCTATATATTTTATACTCTGTCACTGCTCATCTATATATTTTATACTCTGTCACTGCTCATCTATATATTTTATACTCTGTCACTGCTCATCTATATATTTTATACTCTGTCACTGCTCATCTATATATTTTATACTCTGTCACTGCTCATCTATATATTTTATACTTATATATTCTCATCCCATTCCTTTATTAGATTGTGTGTATTAGGTTTAGTTGTGGAATTTGTTAGATATTACCTGTTAGATACTGCTGCATTGTCGGATCTAGAAGCTGAAGAATTTCGCTAGACTCGCGACTGCTAACCATGTGTATGTGACCAATAACATTTGATTTGATTTGACACACCTCCAGGCTGTGTAAGGGCTATTTGACCAAGAAGGAGAGTGATGGAGTGCTGCATCAGATGATCTAGCCTCCAAAATCACCCAACCTCAACCCAATTGAGATGGTTTGGGATGAGTTAGACCGCAGAGTGAAGAAAAGCAGCCAACAAGTGCTCAGCATATGTGGGAACTCCTTCAAGACTTTTGGAAAAGCATCTAGGTGAAGCTGGTTGACAGAATGTCAGAGTGTGCAAAGCTGCCATCCAGGCAAAGGGTGGCTACTTAGAAGAATCTCAAATATAAATATATTTTGATTTGTTTAACACTTTTTTGGTTACTACATGATTCCATATGTGTTATTTCATAGTTTTGATGTCTTCCCTATTATTCTGCAACGTAGAAAATAGTAAAAATAAAGAAAAATCCTTGAATGAGTAGGTGTCCAAACTTTTGACAGGTACTGTACATCGTACCAGCTCCTGCCTGGCCTTCAGAGGAAAAACAAGCCTTATGCCGGTAATAAAAACCTATTTTCAGCTGGAGCTTCCTTATCAAGTTCTCCACATGAACAGTGAAGCTCATCCTGTCATCCACCCACACTCCCAACTATTTGTACACTTGGACATTCTCTATAGTATGTTCATCCAATGTATGTGTGACTGTATGGGAGTGTGTGTGTCTGCCTGTCAGTGTCTGCCTGTCAGTGTCTGCCTGTCGGCCTGTCAGTGTCTGCCTGTCGGTGTCTGCCTGTCAGTGTCTGCCTGTCGGTGTCTGCTTACACTTACTTGCTTGGTGTGTGTGTATGTCTGGCAACCTGTCTTTCTGTCTGTCTGTTCTGCTCTGTCCGTCTTTCTGACTGTCTGCCTACCTGTCTATCTGTGTCTGTCTGTCCACTCCGCTCTGGGTCTGCTCTGCTCTGGGTCTGCTCTGCTCTGGGTCTGCTCTGCTCTGCTCTGCTCCGTGTGTGTGTGTGTGTGTGTTTGTGTGTATGTCTGCCAACCTGTCTTTCTGTCTGTCTGTTCTGCTCTGTCCGTCTATCTGACTGTCTGCCTACCTGTCTATCTGTGTCTGTCTGTCCACTCCACTCTGCTCTGGGTCTGCTCTGCTCTGGGTCTGCTCTGCTCCGTGTGTGTGTGTATGTCTGCCAACCTGTCTTTGTCTGTCTGTCTGTTCTGCTCTGTCCGTCTTTCTGACTGTCTGCCTACCTGTGTCTGTCTGTCCACTCTGCTCTGGGTCTGCTCTGCTCTGGGTCTGCTCTGCTCTGGGTCTGCACTGCTCTGGGTCTGCACTGCTCCGTGTGTGTGTGTGCTTGGTGTGTGTCTACAGGAACGCAGATGCTCCTCTCCCTTCTCTCTCTTGTTATTTACAGCCGAATGGTGACCTGCCTGGCCCTCTCTGGTTTGGCCCTGCTCTGTGTGTCTGGCCTGGTTGTTTTCAAAGAATACTGCAAGTGTGTCGGTCTGTTCTGGTAACCCTGCTCTTTAAAAGGGGAATTTCACAATTTTTCAACTTTATATTCATCATCTCCAGCACCACCCCAACATCAACATCTGTGAAAATGGTGTGTTTCTATATTCTGTAGTAAAAAAAGATTGAGGAAGATAAGTGTTTCCAATGACATCATCGGTGTGCACCTTGTGATTTTAACCAATTATGAGTAGGCATTGCCACTAATTGTCTACCAATTTGTTGATGATGTCATTGGAAACACTTATGTTCCTCTATGTTTTTTACTAAAAAACATAGAAACGCACCATTTTCACATCTGCTGATGCTGATGTTGTTTTTTTTTTTTAAATGTCCCTTTAGCTACCCAGCCAGCACTGTGCTGCTGACCCTGCTCTTTACATACCCAGCCAGCACTGTACTGCTAACCCTGCTCTTTACATACCCAGCCAGCACTGTACTGCTAACCCTGCTCTTTACATACCCAGCCAGCACTGTACTGCTAACCCTGCTCTTTACATACCCAGCCAGCACTGTGCTGCTGACCCTGCTCTTTACATACCCAGCCAGCACTGTACTGCTAACCCTGCTCTTTACATACCCAGCCAGCACTGTACTGCTAACCCTGCTCTTTACATACCCAGCCAGCACTGTACTGCTAACCCTGCTCTTTACATAACCAGCCAGCACTGTGCTGCTGACCCTGCTCTTTACATACCCAGCCAGCACTGTGCTGCTGACCCTGCTCTTTACATACCCAGCCAGCACTGTACTGCTAACCCTGCTCTTTACATACCCAGCCAGCACTGTGCTGCTGACCCTGCTCTTTACATACCCAGCCAGCACTGTACTGCTAACCCTGCTCTTTACATACCCAGCCAGCACTGTACTGCTAACCCTGCTCTTTACATACCCAGCCAGCACTGTACTGCTAACCCTGCTCTTTACATACCCAGCCAGCACTGTACTGCTAACCCTGCTCTTTACATACCCAGCCAGCACTGTGCTGCTGACCCTGCTCTTTACATACCCAGCCAGCACTGTACTGCTGACCCTGCTCTTTACATACCCAGCCAGCACTGTACTGCTAACCCTGATCTTTACATACCCAGCCAGCACTGTTCTGTACTGCTAACCCTGATCTTTAAACTACTCAGCCAGCACTGTACTGTACTGCTAACCTGATCTTTAACTACCCAGCCAGCACTGTACTGCTGACACTGATCTTTAACTACCCAGCCAGCACTGTAATGTACTGCTGACCCTGATCTTTAACTACACAGCCAGCACTGTACTGATGACCCTGATATTTAACTACCCAGCCAGCACTGTACTGATGACCCTGATATTTAACTACCCAGCCAGCACTGTACTGCTGACCCTGATATTTAACTACCCAGCCAGCACTGTACTGTACTGATGACACTGATCTTTAACTACCCAGCCAGCACTGCACTGATGACACTGATCTTTAACTACCCAGCCAGCACTGTACTGTACTGCTGACACTGATCTTTAACTACCCAGCCAGCACTGCACTGTACTGCTGACACTGATCTTTACATACCCAGCCAGCACTGTACTGATGACACTGATCTTTACATACCCAGCCAGCACTGTACTGATGACACTGATCTTTAACTACCCAGCCAGCACTGTACTGATGACACTGATCTTTAACTACCCAGCCAGCACTGTACTGCTGACACTGATCTTTAACTACCCAGCCAGCACTGCACTGTACTGCTGACACTGATCTTTAACTACCCAGCCAGCACTGTACTATACTGCTGACACTGATCTTTAACTACCCAGCCAGCACTGTACTGTACTGCTGACACTGATCTTTAACTACCCAGCCAGCACTGTACTGTACTGCTGACACTGATCTTTAACTACCCAGCCAGCACTGTAATGTACTGCTGACACTGATCTTTAACTACCCAGCCAGCACTGTACTGTACTGCTGACACTGATCTTTAACTACCCAGCCAGCACTGTACTGTACTGCTGACACTGATCTTTAACTACCCAGCCAGCACTGTACTGATGACACTGATCTTTAACTACCCAGCCAGCACTGTACTGCTGACACTGATCTTTAACTACCCAGCCAGCAGTGTACTGTACTGCTGACACTGATCTTTAACTACCCAGCCAGCACTGCACTGATGACACTGATCTTTAACTACCCAGCCAGCACTGTACTATACTGCTTCCCTTCAGTACCCACAGAGACTAACTTCTGATGATCTTTATTGAGACAGACAGACCAGGGACCAGAAGGTCTGTCTCCATCTGTGTCCATCGTGCTCTGGCTTGACCCCTGCTAGAGGAGGGGTGGAGGGCTCCGTTTCCGCTCCTGTCTGTCTGTCACCGGGACCCTGACCCTCTTTGAAATGTTGGAATCTCAGTGCTTTAAAGGGGGTTGGGGGGCAGTGGTTGGTAACAGGGTGGGGGCTCTACGTTGCTCTCTTCTACACACAGTGAGTGTTGAAAACTGGCTATTATTATTATTTTTCTAAACGGGTTGCCCCCATGTGTCTTTTCTGAAATGACCAGCGGGGTGAGGGGGGGGGTCAACCCAGACACGCAGAGGTCAGGAGAAATTCATATTTTATTATTATCATCCCCTCCAGAGGAAATTATTCTGAGCCCCTCAGGGGGGGTTATGGGTACGGGTGACTCATTGCAGCCAGCAGTGTGAGTGCATGTGTGAAAATAGCCCCCACCACCCTTCGCAGCCAGAGAAATGTTATTTTAATATCAAACGTAAACTAAATGTGGGACACCAGAGGAGAGGAAGGAAAGAGCTGCTCTGGTCTTTTACTTTTCCTTTTTCCACTGAGACATTAGGGATGTTGTTCTCTGTCT